>NC_056750.1:673487755-673500255 GCF_019279795.1 Protopterus annectens | reverse complement strand
CAATAAAATCTGCCACCTACTCTCCAATGCAGCTAACTGCATCTTCCAATTACCCCCATATAATGAACTCTTTATTTTGTCTATAATGGCAAAATGAAATACATGCTCTCCCCCGTACTCATTGATGTGCCTATATAGAGCATTTTTGGTATCTTTTTTCTGAATACGATAATAATGTTCATAGATACGTTTTTTTAAAAATCTTTCAGTTTTGCCAATATAGTACGCTGGGCAAGATATACAAGAGGCCAAATAAATCACCTGACTAGTGTTGCAATTCCCTGTTCTAGTCTTAATACAAGTGTGATTGATATCTTTAAGTCGAATAAATCTAGCCTCATTGATGTGGTTACACTGTTTACATCTTCCACATTTGGTAGTACCTTTGTGTGTGTCTAATTTATCAATGTTGTTACTGGCCTTCTCCAAAATTCTTTTAAGGTTGGCACCTGTCTTATATACAAATTTGGGTAGGGGTCCCACAATTCGATCCAAATTCGAGGCTGTAATAATGTCCCAATGTTGATGCAAAATATCCTGAATCAAATTTGTATGAGGGGTGTATGTCAATATACATGCTCGGCCAAACAGTCTATGTTCATTCCCTTCGCTTTTCATACTAACTTCATAATTACCCAATAATGGTGGGTATTTATTTCCCCATTCTTTCTGTACATAACATATAACATCCCTGAGCATGTTTGCCAGGTATCCACGGTTAAGGAATAAGTTTTTAATAATATCGAGTTCTAACCTCATATCTGTTTCGGTCGAAGACATCCTCGCCGCACGAATACACTGCCCCTTAACTATATTTTTAAAGATGTGAGGTGGATGGTTACTGGAGAAATATAAATAATCGTTAGAAAAAGTTGGCTTCCGGTAGATCTTAGAAGTAAATCCATCACTATCAAGTCCAACTAAAACATCCAGGTAAGGAATGTTAAGGGCACTGGTGTTATAAGTGAATTGTAGGAATTGGGAGGAATTGTTGAGAAACGACATAAATTCTTGCAGTCTCTCAGACGATGACTGCCATAAGATAAAGATATCGTCCAAATATCTTGCATAAAATTTTATGTCAGTGTAGAAATTACTTTTAAATAATACTTCTTCCTCCCATTCCAACATCACAAGGTTTGCAAAAATGGGAGCACAAGAGGCTCCCATAGCAACACCCTTGATTTGTTTAAAGAATTCTCCTTGAAATACAATGTAATTGTGCTCCAGCACCAATCCCATCATGTCACATAACAAGGAGACCTTGTCCCAACTTAATCCTGAATATTTCCTCAAGCTGTTAGAAAAATATTCCAGACCATCATCTCTAGGAATGCTAGAGAATAAGTCCACAACATCTATAGTTAAGAGGGTGAGATCAGTTCTCCAATTGTCCTTAGTTAACTTCCCCAAAAAACTCCAAGAATCTTTCATAATATGTGGAATGACCCCATAGATATGCTTAAGTTGGTGATCAATCCATCTACCTATACTAAATGTTTTAGATTTGGACCCAGAAATGATGGGTCTAAAAGGCAGTTTGTCCAAGGATTTATGTATCTTTGGAATCCCTATGATTTTAGCCAGCACCGGATGGTCATTCTTCAGAAACATGTATGTCTCATTGGTAATCCTATTATCAATTAAGTATTCTTCAATAGCCAGATCAATACGCCGATGTCCTATATTGATCTGATTGATGGAAATAGTTTCATAGGTATCAGTCTGATGTAATATGTCATATATGCTGGAAATATATGCTTCAGTCTGAAATATAACTATCCCTCCACCTTTATCAGGTTTCATAATGCGAACCTCCTTATTGTGTATCACTTTGTTTAAACAATCCCTCTCTAGCTGTGTGAGGTTGGTCTGTGGATCGTAGTACAGGTTGTGTCTGTTTCTTATGTCCCTATGTAATCTGTAGATGTCCTTAAACACTAATTTCTCAAAATTAGATATACTGGGATGAGAAGTTGGGACATAAGAGCTTTTTTTACACAATTGATTATTCTCTACCCTATCCATATTGTCCACTTGATTGTCGTAGACGATGGCTAAATTTAGTTATGTTATATATATTTATATATTATATATTATATATACTTCAATGTGTCATTTTGAATGAAATTATCAGTGAGACCTACACCTTTAAGAGTTTTGGCGGACTTTTACACTGATTGACTCACTTTGACTATATATACAAGGTTATATGTATTTTTAAATGGTTCTGAAGAAGACTGGGTTTCCAGTTGAAAGCGCTTAACTGCATTCCTAATCAGATCAATATAGGACATCGGCGTATTGATCTGGCTATTGAAGAATACTTAATTGATAATAGGATTACCAATGAGACATACATGTTTCTGAAGAATGACCATCCGGTGCTGGCTAAAATCGTAGGGATTCCAAAGATACATAAATCCTTGGACAAACCGCCTTTTAGACCCATCATTTCTGGGTCCAAATCTAAAACATTTAATATAGGTAGATGGATTGATCACCAACTTAAGCATATCTATGGGGTCATTCCACATATTATGAAAGATTCTTGGAGTTTTTTGGGGAAGTTAACTAAGGACAATTGGAGAACTGATCTCACCCTCTTAACTATAGATGTTGTGGACTTATTCTCTAGCATTCCTAGAGATGATGGTCTGGAATATTTTTCTAACAGCTTGAGGAAATATTCAGGATTAAGTTGGGACAAGGTCTCCTTGTTATGTGACATGATGGGATTGGTGCTGGAGCACAATTACATTGTATTTCAAGGAGAATTCTTTAAACAAATCAAGGGTGTTGCTATGGGAGCCTCTTGTGCTCCCATTTTTGCAAACCTTGTGATGTTGGAATGGGAGGAAGAAGTATTATTTAAAAGTAATTTCTACACTGACATAAAATTTTATGCAAGATATTTGGACGATATCTTTATCTTATGGCAGTCATCGTCTGAGAGACTGCAAGAATTTATGTCATTTCTCAACAATTCCTCCCAATTCCTACAATTCACTTATAACACCAGTGCCCTTAACATTCCTTACCTGGATGTTTTAGTTGGACTTGATAGTGATGGATTTACTTCTAAGATCTACCGGAAGCCAACTTTTTCTAACGATTATTTATATTTTTCCAGTAACCATCCACCTCACATCTTTAAAAATATAGTTAAGGGGCAGTGTATTCGTGCGGCGAGGATGTCTTCGACCGAAACAGATATGAGGTTAGAACTCGATATTATTAAAAACTTATTCCTTAACTGTGGATACCCGGCAAACATGCTCAGGGATGTTATATGTTATGTACAGAAAGAATGGGGAAATAAATACCCACCATTATTGGGTAATTATGAAGTTAGTATGAAAAGCGAAGGGAATGAACATAGACTGTTTGGCCGAGCATGTATATTGACATACACCCCTCATACAAATTTGATTCAGGATATTTTGCATCAACATTGGGACATTATTACAGCCTCGAATTTGGATCGAATTGTGGGACCCCTACCCAAATTTGTATATAAGACAGGTGCCAACCTTAAAAGAATTTTGGAGAAGGCCAGTAACAACATTGATAAATTAGACACACACAAAGGTACTACCAAATGTGGAAGATGTAAACAGTGTAACCACATCAATGAGGCTAGATTTATTCGACTTAAAGATATCAATCACACTTGTATTAAGACTAGAACAGGGAATTGCAACACTAGTCAGGTGATTTATTTGGCCTCTTGTATATCTTGCCCAGCGTACTATATTGGCAAAACTGAAAGATTTTTAAAAGAAACGTATCTATGAACATTATTATCGTATTCAGAAAAAAGATACCAAAAATGCTCTATATAGGCACATCAATGAGTACGGGGGAGAGCATGTATTTCGTTTTGCCATTATAGACAAAATAAAGAGTTCATTATATGGGGGTAATTGGAAGATGCAGTTAGCTGCATTGGAGAGTAGGTGGCAGATTTTATTGGATGCCACAAGACCCCCTGGACTGAATGAATTTATTAGTATAAAACCTTTCTTGACACTTCCCTAGTAGCTCTAGTCAACACTATTTTAATTATTATTATTTTTTTATTATTTATTTATTTATTTATTTTTTTTATTATATAAAGGACAGAAATACTACTGTTTATTAGTTTTGGAATTTTTCCTTGTTACATATTGTAGCACAATTGTTTCATTGTGTAATGTTTTCATCTAACAATTTTCTATTGATCATTCTTACTCATGTCATGTAGTAATTTTTATGATATATTTAAATAGGTATACATACATACAAATGTTACAATTCTTTTACTATATATTTATTGTTTAGTATTTTGTTTATACATGATGGGTCACAAATGTTATATATATTTATATATTATATATTATATATATTTCAATGTGTCATTTTGAATGAAATTATCAGTGAGACCTACACCTTTAAGAGTTTTGGTGGACTTTTACACTGATTGACTCACTTTGACTATATATACAAGGTTATATGTATTTTTAAATGGTTCTGAAAAAGACTGGGTTTCCAGTTGAAAGCGCTTAACTGCATTCCTGTGGAATAAAGGATTGGATTTTAACCTCTCGTGTACGAGCTTTTCTGTAGGTGGTTCCTGTTCCTCATATTTCATATTCAAGATAGTTTAATTTTTGTCAAAAATGTGAAGTCTAGTTTAAAAACTCATATTCAAGATAGTTTAGTTTTTGTCAAAAATTTGAAGTCAGTATTAGCGAAGGAGAAAGTTGCCTCAGCTTTACTTATGAATGTGGTGGTAGCAAGCAAAGGGTTAAGGCCATTTCCGGCCCCCCATTCAAGCAATTTCTCATCTTCTCTCTTGGGTTAGTACCTAAGAGGAAGCAAGGGGATTTCATGTAATTCATCAGTTGTTCTTCACTGAAATTGGATCAGTTTATATGCACATTGACAAGGGAGCTACCAAGGTGCAATATGCTTCCTTGGGTGATGCAGTATGCATCAGAAACTTCAATGACCCCTGGTTAGTTAAGCTAGACATTGAATTGACCTTTCATTTGCTATCTATTAGGAGGCAGTACTGGCCTTGGTTAGGTATGTGACTGGCGGGGAAATTTTAGTTTTGACAAAGTGATGACAATGGAGTGTGCAGTCACCTGTGCAACTATTGAAAAGTGTGGCAAGACAATGCAATGTTTGTGGCAATAACAAGCCCCAGGGCAGTGGCAGGCCATTACTTGGATGATTTTTGTTAAATGGTGAAAGACAGCAGGAAGTACTAGTGGCTTATCAAGTTTTTATTGCCTTGTGCTATGAGTTAAGGGTCCCTTTGTCAAAATATAAGGTGGAAGGTATGGTTTAAAGCTTGAAGCTTTTGGGTTTGGAGCTATATGGGGGCAAAGTTTATTTTCCTTGCCTGCTAAAAAGATCAGCAAGTTGAGACAGTGCTTCAGTACATTAGCGACTAGGAATGAAATTCGGTTTAAGGAGATCATGGGATTTTTGGGCCTACTAAACTTTACCTGCCAAGCAGTTGCAACTGGTAGGATTTTTAATAGGATGGTGGCCAATTTGTTAAAATATATTAATCATAAGCATTACTGGATGAGAGTGTCAGCCCTGGTTAAGCAGGATGTGCAGGTCTAGCTGAGATTTTTTTGGAAAGCTTTAGCAGCATTTCTTTCTGAAATTCTGGCTGGTTGTCAGTCCAGGATGTGCATTTGTGGAGTGATACAGCAGGGAATGTAGGTGCAGCAGCACTTTGCTGTGCATTGACCAAAGGCTTAGCCTCTGGAGTGGAAGAGGGATATGTCATTTTTAGAACTGATGACAATTTGGGCCGCATTTGTGGTATGGCAGCAGAGGCTAACTAACAAACTAGTTGTCCTTCATTCAGAGATGAAGGCAGTAGTTCAGGTCCACTCCAAGAAATCAGCAAGGTCAGTTTTGGTACAATTTTTATTGCAGAAGTTAGTCTTACTAAGTTTGAAGATTAACTTGTCATTTACAGGTAAACATACAAGGTAAAGTGTATTTTCTGACTGACAGCCTGTCTGACTTAGATTTCCGCAGGATTCATTGGATGTATCCATATGGGTTTTATCACAACTGCTGCAGTGTCAGATGAGGTGTGGATAACTTGCAGCTTGTAGAGGGTGGCTGTTGTCACAGTCCTGGGCCACATCAACTAGAAGAGCCTATGTTTTATCATTTTCTATTTTTATGCCTTTCAGACAGCAACTGTCTTTTCAACACAGAAGTTGTTCAATGAACTTGTTGTGTCAATATGTGGAGTACAGGTGGAATTTGAATGGGGCTACTCAGACAGAGTACATTTGGTACCATTAAGTACACTGGTCAAGCTCACAGGTCTGTAGGATGTTGTAAAACACTGGTTAGTGTTAAGGATGCTGAAGGGCTTGGAGTAGATGAAGTTTATAGGAAACGATAGGTGGCATCCTTTAAGGAAATGTCTGTTGCATGTGCTTTTAACAGGCTTCTATGTTGTAATATCTTTCTAAAATGAAAAAAAGAGAGCCAGCACTCCACTCCATGACACAAGCGATGATAGTTTTATTCCAAATACTAAAACAGCAAAAAAACTAAACCGTACACCAACATGGTTTTACCGGTTTCGGCAGAGCCTTCCTCAGCAACTAAACTTAATGTAGAAAGTAAAGACAAAACCACACCTGCTGTCTACCAACTTATAGAATATCATTTGGAATGCATGGAGCGCTCTCTAGTGCATCAAATAATAATGCACCAATTCATTAATACATAAATATATGAAAATAAATACAAATATTCAAACTATTATAAATATGTTGGTATGTGAGAAAAATATAAAAAACAAACATGTATAGTAATTACTTCAAAAACGGTCATTCAAACCAGGGGGAAAAAGAGCCTCTAGTTTGATGATCCACATTTTCTCTTTATAGGTGAGCCTATCACGTAGAATATGAAGTTGTACATGTCTATCCTTAATGTGGTCAATGACCATAAAACAAAAATTACCCGTACGGTGTTTAGAAATATGTTTGTATAAAGAGCTACACCCATTTTTGTTTCTGTCACTAAGATGCTCCCCTATCCTAACTTTAAAAGTATGGGAAGTCTGTCCAACATAAAAAGCTCGACAATTGCACTGGGCCAAATAAATCACCCAGGAAGTACTGCAACTAGCAAAGCATGATACATCATAAACTTGTGGACAGTTATGTGAAGAAAAGGCTTGGCATTTTAACACCCTAGGGCAATAGGTACAATGACCACATGGATAGCATCCAAATATAGAGCCTCCAAATAAATTTACTTGGGTAGTTGAACCTGTATCCTTATGATAAACTCTCTTGTAGTAACTAAAAAGAGAGCCCAAAGGCAGCCCTTTGCGAAATGAGTAATAACACTGGTCCCCTATATATTTCTCTAAGACTTCATCCGATTTTAACAAGTGCCAATGTTTATGTATGATATTCATAAATCCTACCATATTTCTCCCATAGGTTGTTACCAATCTAAGCAAATCAGACTTAACATGATCTCGATTTTGATAAACTAACAAATCATTTCTGTCTTGTTGATTTGCAAAGCGATTGGCCCTCGTGATGTCACCCCCTGAGTAACCCCTACTTCTAAACCTCGAAATTAAATCCCTCTTGTGATGGTCGTATGTGGAAGGGCTGGAACAAATCCTTTTAACCTGGAGAAATTGAGACTTGGGATATTCTTGATGACATGCTGGGGGTGAAAACTGGTGGCATGTAATAAAGTATTGAATTGAGGAAATTTTCTGAATATCTCACTCTCAAGAGTGTTAGTATCAGTTCTTTTTACCAAAACATCCAAAAATGTAATTTCAGATCTAGAGAAAGTCAGCTTAAACTCAATACCCCATACATTGCCATTAAGATATTCTAGGAATTCCAGAAGGAATTCCTCATTAGCTCTCCACACCATCCAGCAGTCATCAAGATATCGCCTCCAAATATCCATCTCATTGATGTAAATATTATGGCCGATGTCATAAATCACCTGACCTTCCACATACACCATGAACAAATCAGCATAAATGGGGGCAAAAGAAGCCCCAATAGCGGTGCCCTGGATTTGCCAAAAACACCTGTCCTTAAAAAAGAAAACATTATGAGTCAGGAACTGTTCAGTCATACATACCAAGAGGGTATTAAAACCAGGTTTATAAATGTTAGCCCTATCCAACCAATATTGCAGGGCCAAAAGTCCTTCCCAATGGGGAATACTAGTGTATAAGGAGGTGATATCCAAGGTGCACAACAACCAGTGGGATTCTAATTGAGTATCAGAGATAATAGAAAGGAACTGCGTGATATCCTGAATTCTTGAACGTATATATGCCAATAGCGGTTTTAGATATAATGTAAGAAATTCAGAAAGAGGTTCCATAAGGGAACCCCTGCCTGATACAATAGGTCTCCTGGGCGGGCTTGTAGGATCTTTGTGGATCTTCGGAAGAAAATAAATATATTGTCTACCAGGAACATCAACCTTAAGTTGATGACACACTTCATCATTAATGATGCCCTCCTCTCTAGCCAAATCCAAAAAATTATCAACATCCTTTGTAAATTGCAAAGTAGGATCCACTTGCATTTCTTGATAATGATTATGATTAGTTAACTGTCAATTAGCTTCAGCTTCATAATCCCCCAGATCCTGGACCACCACTGCTCCTCCTTTATCCATCAGACGTCTGTTTGAAGGTTCTGATTATGACCCATATTGCCTTATTAATTGTCCTAGTGACTTGTATTATATTTATATTTATATATATTTATATTTTTATTTCTAGTCACTGTTGTTTATAGTAGAAATTCAAGATGGTCATCATATCTTTCTATGGTGCTGTTCAGACTTTTTATAGCTCCTAGGGTTCGTTGCTTATGACATCTTTAACGATAGTGTTTGCTTATACTATTAATGTATTTTTTCTGCTTTTGTTGTTTAATAATTTTTATGTAGGTAGTATATATTACATAATTTACAGATATATTATATTTTATTAGCACTTTGTTATTAAGGACTTTGCATATGTATTTCTAAATGCTAAAATGTTTTAATTATTTATATTTTAGTAAGATATGTTTTGTTAAATGTCTTTATAGAATCGCGCTTTTTGATGAGTGAACTTGGAATAACTTGGTTTTTATTCTTATGAAAACGATAGGGAATATTTTTTTTAATATAAGTTCCTATGTTTTGTCTAATGTCTAACGCAAACCAATGATTTCTAAGCAAGCAAAGTCTGATTTACATTTCTGCTTTCATTTGCTCGCCCAGACCAATGATGTTTGAGAAAGTGAAGTTTAATTTACATTTTCCATCCTAACTTGCTAGTTAAAGCTAGGTTTTGTCTAATGTTTAAAGTAAACCAATGATTTTTAAGTAAAGTCTGATTTACATTTCTGCTTTCATTTGCTAGCTGACACCAATGATGTTTGAGAAAGTGAAGTCTAATATACATTTTCCATCTTAACTTGCTAGTCAAAGCTAATTAGAATAACAAAACACATTGGATGATGAAGTGCTTGTATAAGCACTTGTATTGGTTAGAGCAAAGCAGCTTGTTTACATGTTTTTTGTCATTGGCTGCTATATGCTTTATATTAGATTGAGATGTGGCTTTTGAATGTGGATCTGAAGAAGGCTTTGATAGCTGAAAGCGCTAATCCATTGTTTGTTGTTTTTTGTCTTGTTGAGATACAGTTCTGAATAAATCATTGAGATATGTTTTATGGTGTGGTGCATCGCTCATCTCTTAGTTATTATTATAGTCTTATTAAAAGGGCTGATAGATGGCTATCAAATGTTTCCTTAACATATGTATATTAAGGTTTCACTAGCTGATAATTTTGCTGTTGGCACATTGGTTAGAGTTTTGGTTAAGTAGGATTTGCAAGTTGACAATTTCTTGATGTATTAATTTGTTTTTTTATGTTCGCTTTGCTACTGTCTTAGTATTATGGTATCAGTTTTCTGTCGGAGGCATGCCAACTTGAGGAAGTTGTGAAATAATGTTTTGTTATCTTTCAGAACATCATCAGGTAGTCAATGCTGATCATTCTTTTCTGTCCTGAGCAGCAAAATGGGCAGCAGTGTGGATAAATAGCAGCATGTTGGATTTGGACCATCACAAATGGGAAGTGTGGCAGTGTGCTGTCAGACACATGCGATGGCATCAGCTGATGGAAAAGGTCTAGTTATTGTGAGTGCATGAAGAAAATGTTAAGTTGGTTCTTATAGATATGGGGGGTAAGTAATGGCCTTGGAGTAATTCTGAAGTGTAAGCTGGTAGCTCAAATAATCAGAGATGTGCTTGGTCTGAAGCAGATATTTCTGAAGGTAGTATTTGCCTGGTATGAAATTATTCCTAGATTTTTTTGGAGTGAAGTGGCCAGGTATTTTGTTAACCACAGAGCAAGATTTATAGAAAGCAGCAGTGTCTCTGGGCTTCATGACATTACCTCATCGGGTGTTCATTGGCAGAGGTACCCCTCTTGGACTAGGATGCACAGGATCCATTTGAGTAACATGGGCATTGACCTTTTTAATGTGAATATTTCAATTTTGTTGGGTGCTTTACTAGAAAGAGATAAGGGTGGTTAGGTTTTCACAGAAAGGCGGAACAGGCTGTATGCCAGCTGGCGGGCTTCTAGAGGGGTTTCAATCAAATCCCTCTGTTCCAACTTTCTTGTTGGAATTTAAGTTAACTAATAAGCAGTGGTACACTACAGAGACTAAAATGGATTGCGTCAGTGACAGGTAGATTACCCTACTGTCATAATCAGGGTAAGCAGTTTAATGCTGCTCTTAAAGTGTTTGACAAGTTGTAATGTCGCTACTGTGTTCAAGGGTCTATGCTGTATTGTTGTGTACTATTGAGTCTTGATTTCGGGAATTAATGCTGTATGTTAACTATTTTATTGATTTGAATAAACTGGTCACACTAACTGTTGTTGGTCTCATTATTTTGCTGCAGGATTAACTGCTCAATAAAAGTTGCACATTATGTAGAGTTATTCTTCAGTTGTTGATATAAGCAATCTTTTTAGTTTTTTTTTTTTTTTTTTTAACATTGAGACCTCAAAATAATTTTTCATTTTTTTCAACTTTGTACTATGTACCGACTTATCTTGTCTTTAGAATAAGAGTATTTTATCTAATTATGCATTGTCATGTCTAACTGCAGAGCGTTTCTCCCCGGGCCTATGCTAAAAAAGGGCACTAGCTCAGTCAGACTAACCCAGGCAACAAATGTCAAATAATTAAATAAATATCTGAAGGAAATAAATTCACACATAGATATATATATATATATATATATATATATATATATATATATATACAATGATGGTTCAAGTAACAACATGTTGTGTCTCTCTTACAAAACACAGACTGACCTTATATAAAAATGATCAAATTGTGTGTCCCAACAACTTATAAGAAGTGTGGCACATGACATTATGTATTATGCTTATACTCACTGCGGACAGAAAGAAAGGTAGCAGAAGTGGATTCCATTTTTGGTTTGCACCAAACTGTTCATTGTGAACAAAGCCAATGATTTATGTTTACTAAATTAATATAGACACATTTTCATTAGCTGAAATTCTGTGTGTTATGCTGGTGATTGTTAATCCGGTTTCCAATAAGTACAGTTATTCTGTTTCTAATTTCCGTAGCTTATTCAAACAGATCAAAAACAGATTTTTGTGTCTCTGTAAGAGGTTAAAAGCACATTTTGAAAACAGAATACCAAATTAAGAAAGCTGTCAGGAGAAATTCAAATTTTGTTGGAAGAGAATCCTAGAATAAGATGTCAGATTCCATGAATTCTTTTGTTTTTGCATTTAGTACCAATTTTAGAATGGGCATTCCTTTGTTGAAGGTTGTGCATTAGGCCAGGCAAGCCAGTACGTAAAAATCTACTGCCAATCATTAGTGGACCGGAGTTCCGCTGTGGCGACCCCTAACTGTGAAAAGCCGAAAGACACAAACAAACCAATTTTAGAATTTTGCAGGATTTTGGCAGAAAATAGAAAAGCAGTGGCTTTTAGTATGATTTCAAAAAAACAAGGCATTATTTGAAATGAAAGCCCAAATTTATTTTGTAATAGGTTGCCTGACAGTCATCGAGTAATGTTATATTAAAGTATCTTGGTCACTAGAAGAAATCAGCATTACAAAGCATAATATATATGAAGCTGCTTCCCTACACCTTGTCAAATGCATCCAGGACACAGCTCTATCAGCTGGCTTCAAACTATTAATAATAAACCCCTTAGTCGTTCTTTTTTCCTGATAAGAAATTACTGCCAGTAAAGTTTCTCAGAGAGCACTGATAATGATTTCATTGTTTTCACAAATTTTCTTTCTCTCTGAATTGGTGCTACTGTGAAATTAGTATGTATAAAGTTCAGGTTATCCGAGGTGCTTCTCTTTCACATTGGCATTGAAGGAGAATGTACCCCTCAAATAAATGC
>NC_056750.1:673420255-673482755 GCF_019279795.1 Protopterus annectens | reverse complement strand
CTCCAGACTTAGATTATGAAATATATACTGCAATAAGAAGTATTGAATACCACTGCAAACAGATGCATGCATGCATTATGAAATCCAGTCTGTAAAAATCATTAATTGAGACATAAATTACCATTTATGGCATATTTCAAGTGGTACAGAATTATAGTTCATTCATACATTAAATTATTTATAATGAGGTTATAAATCATTACACTAGAAAGATCTTTAGAAAAATTGTTAGTAGTAAATGCAGTACTAATTAAATGAACTCTGTGTACTACATGCAACATGTATTGATTTGTAAGCAGTTGTTAGCAAATGATAACATAATGCAACAACCATGTCATCATACATTTGTCCTCTGTCAGTGTTCATGGCAGCATTTTGTCTGTTTCTTTATCAGCACAGAGACATTTACATTGTAGTTCTTGAAGTATGCATCAAATAATTAATGACTGTGCTTAAAGATGGACAAATAAATCAGCGCTCCAGCAGTTTTAAATGGATAGTAAAACAGTTTACAGAAACAGCACATGGAAAGAACTATTTGAATGGTAACAGCATCACTGAAAATTCAATATTCAGAAAAAAGCAATGTGTGTGTCACAAATCATTATATGTGTGTATGTATAAACCGAGAGACACACACAGTCAATAGATCTGTTATAAACAATTTTTAATAAGAGCAGTGATATTAACATTCATAAAATCATTCAGTACTGTATTAAATTTGTAAGTATTTTCTTTCAAAAAATGCATGCACACAAGTATGTGTCCTTAGACACATGCATGTATTACAGAATCCAGGTAAGTCAGAGAATTTGTTTGCATTATTTCCTTTTACCTGTTATTTCCCCTTGACATTTTGTATAGGACTGGAGTACTTAAGGCATAGGTTGGGTGGGTTTTGACTGGATATGGGATGTATCAATGAGTCAGAGATGTTTTGTGAACTCTCTCACCTTACAGGGTGATCTGGATGCTTGGATTAGCAGAAATTGTTGCGTCTGGAAGTCTTTTTTTGTCTTGTTTCTTTATTTGCTGTGAGATCTTTGGTATATTCTTAACTGCTAGCACTCTTATTCTACTATTTTGTTTTGCATTGTATTACAATTGAATTTTCACTGATTTCTTCAAAAGGAAAGTGTGCACATACGTTCATGCAGACATGGTCAGAACCTGTATTCGTTTATTCTCTATTTATTTTGCTTTATTTGGGGTGTATGTTTTGTTAGGGTTGTATGAGATAGAATAGATATGATTATTATTTTGCTAACTGATTAATTTGTTTATTTTTATGCATATGTTTTTTATTGTTGATGTGCACATTTGTTACTGTTGATGTGACTACTGGAGTAGGATGTATTAACGTAAAATACATTTTATCACATAAGTTATTTGTTTACTATTTGTTTTTATTGCTGTGGTTATGTATACACTTTATATCACTGTGATTTTATTGTGATATGTTATACATGTTGAAATGTGCTGTGTTTTTTGTGGAGTTGTTGACTTTGCTTAAATTTGTTAGTGTATGCAGGTTTGTTTGTTATGTTTAGCACTATTTCTATACTGTGTCTGAGGTGTTATGTGGTTTGTTCTTCAGCTGTATGTAAATTTTATGTTGGAGATCTAGGTTTCATTTTTGTACTATTTAATGTGTCATGTGTGGCCTTGTTGCATTGTGTTGGACATACTTTACAAAAACATGTATGTGCTTATGGAATATCACTGTTCACACTATTAATATACGTTATTAATCTTTTATGTCATAACTCAAGTCTTAAATTTCATATCTCGGTTCAGCAATACTTTAATCTACTTGCCAGGGTCTTAACAGTTGATATGGTGGACTGATGTTTGTTATTATTGTTTCCCTGTATTATTTATGAATGTTAAATTGATGAGTTGCTTTATTCAATGTCTAATTTTTTGTTCCTTTTTTCCATTCTTCTGGTTGAACCTTCACTTTCATTTTTCTAATTAGCCCTTCCATTCTCAAGTTCTCCTGAGGAAAGAGGCCTATACTACATTTGTCTGTCCTAAGGGCAAGGGTTGAGTAGAGAGAGTTAGCTGTTAACTGTATTGAGGAACTGGGAAGTTTCACTTTATGACCCTTTCTATTCCCAGTGCACATGTCTAATATTTTTCAAGTGGTGACATGCATTGAGCATATGCAAGGGGAATGAAGACCACTTCCATGAGAACCGGCCTCTCAGCAGCCCTGCCTTCCATGAGAGATGTACTCTCAGTAGCCCTGCCTTCCATGAGAACTGACCTCTCAGTAGCCCTGCCCCATTGAAAGTAAAGTGTCTCTAGTGATCTCAGATCTCCATTATGGATTCTACTGAGAGTTTACGCTAGAGGCTTGCACCTCCTCCTCATACCTACAGAGCTAGGTCAGCAGGATCCACCCTATCTTTCCCCGCTTATCCCTGGTCAGCATCAGAGCCACTAATCAAACTAAGGTCACTTAGATTGTAGCCATAGTCAAAAATCTTTGAACCAATGGAGGCATTTTCATTTAGGCTATTTTGAAGGGTTTCATTAAGATCATAATGATTTGCTTGTTTTTGCTCCTTTTTTTCTTTTATAATTTTGTTAAGTTTTCCTGACTTTAATGTTATATTATTGTTTGCTGTTTTACATTTTTTCAGTTATTTCTGCCTTCTTCCAATTTAACAGTTCTCCTGTTTGAGATTTTAGATAATAGTGATGTAATTATTTGGCAACTATTTATGGTCTATTATGTAAGCACAGATGTGTTGTAGGAAGGGGGTTGCATTTTCCAGTGCGGGATGTGCCCTCCATATATCACATATTTCTATGTACTTAACTCCAGTATTGATTAAGCTCATATGTTCATAGGTATATACTAGACTAACAACCACCAGGGCCTTTATAAGTTTAGCCGTGCAGCCCTATCCAGTCTGGTCCCCTTGTAACATGTGAATCTAAATTTGAGGGGTATGTTAAGGGATTGCTAAAACGTTATGTAGGGGTTATGTTAGTTAGAGAATGTTTAATATTCACCTCTGTCTATTGGAGATATGGGGGCCAGCCCCAGGGTGAATTTAAGATTTCCCATCTAGTGTTGTGAATATTTACTGCTGGCCTCTGCCTATAACAGACATGGGGGTGGCCATCTATGAAAGACATTTGAATTATCCTCTCTCATGCTGCAAATGTATTCATGAGTTTACAGTTGCATTTTCAGTTTTTTTAGGATCAGAGAGATATATCTCTTGGAATTACAATAATAAATTGTTGTTTGGTGTGCACAGTCATAGGTTTATCATTTCATTTTCACCGTTTTTAGTTATGCTTTGTTTTCCATTCTAATTTCTTCAGTTCAGTATTATGTATATGCTTTATTGTTTTCTCTCCCAATTCTCCTCCTTCAATTTTTTTCATTATAGTTTTGCTGTATATATTAGGATTTTATACTTTTGTAGTGTGTGTTTATTTATTAGTTGCCGTGAAGATTCTTGTGTGATAGAGGTATTATGAATACTTGCATGGTTTTCTTGCTGTGTTGTTTTGTATATGTTCATAATGGTGGTAATTATTTTTGTTAGATGAAATTCTTTTTACTGTGTGCTTTTAGAACTCTTAAATTTCACTTATGTTTGCTATATGAGTTTTCTGCTTTATTAAGATGGTGGATTTTTTTACGAGTTTTTATTGTATATTTTAGATTTTTTTTAGTTTTGGGAGTTTAATAATCTCACTGCCCTTCCAAAGGTTATATCTGTCTATCTATATACACACACACACACAAACATATGTGGACACATATATCTATCTATAGATATAGATATATATAGATATATATACAGAGAGCGAGAGAGATTTTTTTTGTTACCATTTACATTCCATTTTGCCAATTTTGTCTACGAGTTTGTTTTCCGAGTATATGGGATTTTTCCCCTAGTATATGCTCTAGCTGGATTGCTCTAAATATACTCAGTATCTACATATTTTATAAGTATTTAGACAGAAAGACTGACACACACCATGCACATTAAGGTGATGAGGAAAAATAAACATTTTGATGTGACTGTGTCAAATTGTTCCCGTTGTATAAAGTCAATGGTTATTTTGTGAAATGCCAATATGCAACATTCCAGTGAACGTTTCAGCTATTTACTTTTTATTTATCTATTCATTGATGATTAGTAAACATAATCAAGTATTTTTGAAATTTTGATAGAGGGTCAGCTTTGAGTAATTCTTCATACAAAACTCATCTAGTCATATTCTTCCAAAATAACCTTCATTTTGTAATATTTATTAGACCCAAATGTATCTATGCAATATGATTTCACTACTAACTTGATGTTTAAATGCAAGCAAATATTTTAGTTGTCCATGTTCTTTTTAATTGTCATCACTTCTTGTTTCGAATTAAAGGCATTAGTTACTGCAATGTGAACTATAGATACCAAGTAAACCAACCCCAGATCACAAAATACCGAATTTAAGAATACCAAAGTTCTTTGCTGAAGAGAGAAACTGCTTGACTCTGAGAATATGTCTGTCTGATATTACAGTTCTGAAAGATTAAATAGTGAAAAAGAATAATTCTGACTACATTTTCAATACTAAAAGGACACATACCAGGGGATTTAATAAACTCTGTGTAGGTACCATGTAAAGGCTACACGGAATTTATCCATGTACACAGCCATGGTTCCCCCTTGGCAGCCCGCCATGCATATTAATGATGGTGCACTGGCAAGGGAGAGCATAGGAACTGGGTTACTGAATCAGTGTAGGGAGAAGTGTACAGGCTACCCGTTGTTGTGGATGGCTTGTACTGCTCCCTGCTACTGCTGAAATGCTGTGAATTTGGGGTAAGTGTGTAATATTTTATTTTAATTATTTTTGTTTTTTCCCCCATTTTTTGTATATTTCTGCGGTGCAGATGGCAGTAATGCCAAGCTATGCTCACATATAGACAGCTGACACCTGCCAGATATCTAAAAATAGAAATCAAATGTCATTACTTATCATAATTATGTATTTTTGTTATTTTAAGTATTTTTTTATTTTTCTGGGGGTTTTTTGTTTAATTGCTGTTGGAGCGGCACTCAGCTGAGTGGTGCTCATACATGCACAGCTGACAATTGCTAGACATGTAAAAATAGAAACTGGGTGTAATTAATTATGTCTGGGTCTATTTAAGAGTGTTTGCGCGAGGTGCTGCAGTGCTTAGCAATGCTAACAGGTAGCCCCGTAGTATATATGAAGGTATACTAGTTTTCATAATATCCAAGTAGCTAAATGGTTAGAGATACAGCCTAATGTTTAGTAGGTTCTGGGTCCAGGTCTGTAGCAGTGATAACAGGTCTATAATTTAATTTATTATATATGTTTACATTTAAAAACAGATTTGTGAAATATAGCACTGATGCACTGGACTGAGCACTGCTTAAACATGCTAACAGCTACTTTTGTTTGTGTGGTGCTAAGCTGAGCTAAAACCATGGTTGTGTGAGTTTTAACACTGCTTACCTGTGCTTAGCTGGTTTGCACACTGCTAAGTAACACAACACTTTTTTGAATGCTGCTCAGTGATGTGTAAGGGTGAGAAAACAGCCTGTATTAAGAGCAATAGGCAGAAATTCTGCAACAGTCTTTGGACGCTAATCAACCGATGATATGGCAGGCGATGCGCTGCTGAAGGTGCATGCTTTTGGGCACAGAGATGGGGTGTTCAGGATTCCAGGGTCTTTGTTGGGCTTCTGGTAAAAAATTATGAACACAATCTGTTGCAGGGTGGATTCCAGAGCTCAGAGTGTAAGGCAGATGCCTGTGACTGGTTGGCCATGGAAGTCACCAGTGTTATTGGTATTCCCCAAGGTGAGCAGTGTCATCACCATTATGATGACCTGAAGAGGAGAAAGAGGGGAACCTTGGACACCTAGCTCCAAGAAGCTAGAACTGGGAATGCCCCACAAATATGTAAGTATGCTTGCCTCTGTTTTACTAATATGCAAGCTGAATGTCTGCAAAACTGGTATGCATAATGGTGTGCTTCTCTCCCAACAGCTGCAGCTGAGAGGGTTTTTAATGTCAAGTCCCATGCCAGACACCTGACCAGGTTGCACAGTGAGTGTGCTATGTATGGATTTATTATGCTAACTGTAGTACAATAAGCAAGAAAGAGTAAAGCATTTACTGCAATAAAGTATACACCATAAAAACTGTAGTGCAATAAATGGGCAAGTACAGCTGTAGTGAAATAAATGAACAATAACAACTGTATTGCAATAAACAATACCAATAACAGTAAGCAAAATGGTGTACAGCAGGACCGTGTTTTCATAACCATTGCAGTAGAGCTGTATGTATTACTTGTCTATGGTAAGGTTGCTGCAGTCAAGTGTAACACTGTAATAGCTGTAGAATGCAAAACTAATGGCCTGAAAACTATATTGTCTAACTCATCTTATGGTTCAAGGCTGTCTCCAGCTTAATATCAGTCACACAATGCTCTCTGTTGCTCCTACTGTGGATAATAAAGGTATACGGCTGAAGTAGCCCACTCGGGTCTATATCATATTATCGAAATTCCAAAACATCGAACACTATAAGCTCTAACTTGGAATCTCGAAATATATCATCGAAAGCTCAGAACAGCAAATTTTTTCCCTGGGAAAAATTTTGCTGTTCCGAGAAACACACGCACAACACATGCACACCAAAAAAACAGTAATCCACACACATACACTTAAAATCCTACATCTAACCCTACACTAAACTGTACATACAGTACTATATATCCACTTACCTTAACCCAAACCCTAACCCTAAGGTCCATCACTATCGCACACTCACCTGACCCGCACCCTAACCCTAACTCACCTACCCTGCCCTAACCCTAAAGTCTGTCACTATCACACACTCACCTGCGCCCTAACCCTAACTCACCTAACTCGCACCCTAACTCTAGCGTCCACACAATCGCACACTTACCTAAACCCGACCCGTATCTTTCCACCACAGTGCTAAAAATAGCAAAGCCACAGAAACGGCCAACCAAATTCTTTCCCTAGGAAAAAATTTGGTGTTCTGCAGCTTTACTATTTTCAGCGTTCGCTGTTTTAGGGTCGATATTAGAACATTCAATGTTTTCAAACTTTGGTGTTCTAATATAGACCTGCCCACTCTATGGGCAGATATTCTGTGGACTTCACAGACATTAATCAGCAATACCAATAAAGCGTTGAGCAGCATAGTCGATTCCTAAAGAAATTTGTCTCAATAAATGCAGTACAGCTGTATGCTATGCATGTGCGTTCTACTGTCATTGCAGTCAAATACTGCACTGTAATAGTCATGGAATGCAAAACAAATTCAGTCACATAATGCTGTCTTTTTCTCCGACTCCAGGAACAAATGGTATATGGTATATAGTTGAGGTAACCTATGTTATGAGCAGATATGATTGTGCTAACTTTTCACAGACAGTTATCAGCAATAACAATAAACTTAAAGTTTTTACAGATATCTCCTGTAGTAACAGCTATTGGGCTCTATTCCTATGCCTACCACCTAAGGCATGATGGATATCTAGTTTATGTACTGTACACAAACATGCCTGTCAAATGACACAATTTCATGTAATGTAATTAAAACTGTCTAATCTATCTGTCACAGGATTATTTGGAATGCAATGTATTGCCAAATCTGCTTACAGAGCACCTTGGTAGTTATAAAGTCCACATTATGTGAAAGTGTTCTGTGTAGTTGTGTACCTGCATTTGTTATTGCTTGGCCCATACTGACAGCTTGAGAGGTATGTATGTGCTACATCACCTATAGAAGAATTATAGTCACTGTACTCAGAACTGACACTACATGCCTGTAGAGTATTTATTATCAGTGTTTTCAGGGATATAGTCTGCATTGTCGGTAATGGATTGTTTTTCTCTCTCCACACTCCTTATCTTCATTCATTTATTACTGCTATTTATTATTATGATTTTATATTAACATATGTTGTTAAACTATATTTTTTGCAAAATGTGATGTAATATTATTATGTATTATTAAGATTCACTATTAACATACTTTGTTAAACTATTTTGTTGCCTTTATCATTTATTTCTTACTGGCATGCCATTACTATACTGGCTCTTATGTTATTTACTGTTGTGTTACACATGCTATATATTAATATGTATCTGAATTAATTAAAATTATGTTCTATTCTGTTAATACTAACAATGGTTTGGTTATTACTAACCTTAACTTATTGCTATACCTCATTCACCACAGTATGTCAAGGTAGGCCAGTTCCAACTGATCCACCTACCTTGCCTCAACCTGCCATGGCACCAGGTCCCAGCATGTCTGGGACCCATACTGGTGGTGCCCCTTCTGCTGATCCTGCGCTACCTTTGGTGTCAGATAGTACTGCTCCATGGGTGGGTGCCTGGCCCCCTTCTGGGAGCAGTAGTGGAGGGGGTATCATCACCCGGGATGAACTGCTGGTCTTGGTGTTCAGGATAGTCTACCATGGGTTTGACTGCTGCCTGCGCCGGACTGAGGGCATGCTGGCTGCCTTGGAGGGGCAGCCTCACCCTGGTGCCCAACCTCCAGCACTGTCACCCCCTCAAGGCAGTGAAGAAGTAGTACTGACAGTCCCGTGGGTGGGGATGTGAGTCACATTGCTGCCATCTGGAGGCACATGGGACTTGGATTCTGTAATACCCTCGCTATCCAGTTGCCCATAGGGGACACACCACAGTAGACTTGAGTGTTGGGTGTATGATCATACAGCAGTATCTGTCATGGCACACATGTGAATACCTGAGTGTTGCTACCATTTCAGTTGTATCCACACACAGAGCATGTTTGCACACCGGAGTATGACATGTGTGAGCAAGCAGTGGATAGTCCCAGCCATTTTGTCCTTGCTGTATCTCTACATAGTGTACTTCCACAGATGTGATCATGTAACGTGGTCCCCTTTTGTTGTCTTTCAAGAATCATGTATCCTAGATGCCATGCACCCTTCTCTGATGTGGAAAATGAAATTTCACTGGAAGGACTAAGGCAACATCATCACATCCTACTGTCCAAGGGGAGGCAAAACAGGGAACAGCGGGCTGCATTGTGGGCAGACCTTGTCTGTGATGTGAATGACAAGGGCCATCACGTCAGGGCATATGAGCAGGTTATACACCATGAAATGGACATGCTCAATGCTGCATGACGAAGGGCAGCAGATGTAGCCATGGATTGTGTCATCACCGGTGGAGGGCCGGCAGTGGAACAACCACTCTTAGCTACTGAGGAATTCCTAGTGAACCTATGCACACATGACTGCTCCCAGACATCCATCACACCATATATTGTGAAGGTGGGTGCCACAGTTTCCACAGCAGAGGAGTGTGCAAGTAGGCTTACTGTGATCAGCACTGTAATACTATAGCAGTCAGTGTGTCAGGCTGTACATACATTTACATAGGTATCAGGTCTTTGTTCTTGGGGGGAGGGTTTACCTCAGTTGTACTCTCATACTCAGAATGTGACCAATACAAACAGTAACACAGCAGGTACTGTAAATGTGAGATATATGGATGTATTACCTTGTTGTTCTGCAACATGTGTTGGTACTGATATTACCTCACCCTCAACTTTCACACAGATCCATCAAGTATTGGCCAAGGTCATAGTCCTTCTCCTGGTAAGAATGACACTGTTTTGTTAAGGAACATTTATATTCTATTAAAGTCAAGGGCAAGAATAATGCCCTATTTAAACATAATTTCATCCATAAACAAGGTAGAATGTTATTTTCCATTCTGGATCAAATACATAAGGATCTTTGAGGGGAGTAATCACAGGAGTGTAGTTGAACAAATAGAAACACTTTGGCAGTGACAGTTAAGAAAAGGTAAGCCTCCTGGTTTAAATGAGGCATTTACTCTAAAATGCCTTTTAAAAAAACAAAATGTTGAAAGAACGTTAAATTAGGCAATGAAATGTGCATTTCAATGTATTTGTTAAAATAGGTGCACTGGGTTTTTATGTGTTGTTTTATCAAGTATAGTGTCATATTGCTTAATTAAAAGATACATTTTACTGGTCATGTTTTACTTGATTTAGTTGAAATGATTGTTATAAAGCTCTTAAGCTGAATGTGTATTTTGTTCTGAGGAAGTCTATTTTAGACGAAAGTGGAGAAGAAAAAAATTTGACCGCTAATCCAGTTGTAGGTCTTTGTTATTATGAGTATTGATGGATTTTTCATACACAATACTACAGGTATTCATGTACCACTTTTTTTCCTTCTCATCACATAGGTGACCGGGGGGAACGTTGGTCTCTGTCCCATAAACAATCTGATGTCAGTGTCTCTTCAGACTCTAATGATGATGGTGGCCACAGTGAGGCACAATTGGGAGTGTTGGGAGCTGAATCTGTCCCAGAGGTAGACATCCCTCTTCTCCCTCCATTGTCACTGCACACAATCAGTATGCCCACATATACCCAAGTCCCAAGAGAACAAAGATATTAGACAGTCAGAGGGTGGGAACATTGAACAGGAAAGAGTGGCAAATATGGCTCCAGTGAGTGCAGACATTGGCCATAGCTAAAGAGCCGGAAGGTCCCACACAGGCAGATTGACAGGGGCGCTTGTAGGAGGCCTGCTGTTGATCCACCACCTGTTACAGTATCACATCACGGGTTACTTGCCACATGGTTTGGGCTGTCATGGAGGCACAGACACATTCTGAATGGAACACCAGACATATGCTTAGGGTCATGGATGCTGAACAGTCTGACAACTGTGACTGCCTCCACAGCATTGGAGACACCCTGGATTGGTTGACTGATGCAGTGAACAGAAGGTGAGCTGAGATAGTGTCTGTATTGGACTGCACATTGTCTGTGCTGGAATGTGTGGTTGGAGTTGAGCATTGGACTCATGGACATAAGTCAGCAGCCCCATCTGCTGAGTCCACGTGGCCATGCACAATCATGATCCCATAGTGGCAGTACATCCAGCACTACAGAGGGGAGTGTGCTGTCCACACCATGACATGGAATGCCATGGACTTGTGATCCTGGACATTCCTGTGGGACATGGTCCTAGCAGACAGCAGTCATCATCAGGTACTAGCATCGCTTCTGACCTTAGGCATGGAGTTGCCAGTGCAACTCCTGGCAGAGGCAGTTCCCATGTTCGGGGGCCAGAGACGGTGAACTGACAACTCTACCATATAATGTCCAAAGCTGCCCAACATACACACATATAGGGCTAGCAAAGAGATTGAATATGTACACACACACACACACACACACACCACTGTCAAACTCATGTCACCTACAGACACACACAGCACCTTTCCATGGTCCATCTTACCTGATTCCCTTCCTGACTCACACATATGCTATCAACTGTTTGGCTTGGCCTAAGCTTTCAGCGTACTTGTGCATCCCTAATATGTGAGCAGGTTTGCTACCCTTGATATGTGTCACCAGGGTTTTGGGAACTCCTGCATCTACAAGCTGTGGTGATGGAGATGACCTATCTACAAATATCTTATGTCCAGTACAGAGAGTTCCCTGACACCGGCTATGATTATTGCATTCATCAACCCATTTTGTAACCTGCATATGTTGTGTCACAGCAGATGTGTGCTTCACAAGCATGGAGGGGCCTGTTTCATGTATGGCGTACTGTCTGTGTTACATACCTCTCTCTGCAGCATGTACTATGTATACCACAATGATGTTGTCGGCGTGTAGAACAGGTAAGACGTGTTAGTCCTGTCATGGATATGCAGGAGATACACAGTGGGATCCAACACATCCTCTCCAAAGCATTTAGGAGACAGAATACACATGTACGGTCATGGCATAAACTCCATAGGACATGTTATCTACACTGTGTATTGGTATACCATGGAACCTGTGTGACTACTACAATTGTACGATATGCCTGTGTAGTGACACAGCAAGGGAGCCATTGCACACAATGATAGCTGTGATGAATGCCACATTCAGTATAGCAGTGATAGTCTGGGATTTACATCCAAAACCTGTCGGTGTAGGCTGTACAACAGTGAATGCATCCCCCCTTACTGACCAGTGAGAATCAATGGCTATATTACTCTCTGTGTCCATAATGCCATGTGTAATGCCTCAACTGTGTGTGGTGTACAGACACTACAATATTTTGCAAGGGTGGATGATTTCCCACAGGGTAGTATTGCATAGTCATTGGCAGTTAGTCTTTGTCAGTGGCTCAAAGTACAACTGACCATCATGGATAACTGTTCTATGTGGGAGTCTGTGACAGCTCCAAGTATGCAACTACCTGCTAATGTACTCGGTCAGAGGTCACTGACAGTGGCTGTGACTGCAGAAAGGGAATAGGTAGACGGGTACACCAATAATGGAGGATGATGAACCCCACTGGTGACTGGCGTCATTGCAGTGTAGGTTTCCCAATGCTATCTTCCCAGACTATGACTGTCAAACACTTGACTATCCACCAGCAGACATAATACTCTGTACATGACATACACAGTTTCCAGCAAAGCCTGCTGACCTAATATTGACATACACCTTTTCAGGCCATGGTTGGTGGAGTGAGAGATATGTCTGGCATCCATTGCATAGTGTAACAGTCAATGGGCTCCACCTGTTACAGTTGGTAGGCATGATTTGACCTTGAGCAAACATAACAGTGTTTAGTCCAATGTCACAAGATGTATGATAGTGTCATCACTGCTCATATCCATGCTAACTCCTATCATGGCATGACTCAGAGATCTGGGGACACCGCTTGCCATGACATACTAGTTGTCCTCCATGCAAGTAAGTGTTGCAGTTACTTCCAGCATGTTGCAGGAAGAGAGTCATGCAAGGTGTCTGTACAGAGCACAGATAAACATGTTAGGGAAGTGTAATATGTACACTCTGTGTGGTTTGTCATGCTGCAACTCAGTTTCCCAATCCTGGTCCTTACCTACAATGCCCTGCAGCAGTGTTATGATATCCCCACATGGGGAACCAATGTAGTGCATCATGTGTTAACCAATATGGGTGACCAGTACAGCCCCCCAATGTGAGGTCCTCCCTGGTGGGATCTGGCCACAGATCAGTCTCCCTAGAACTACTGGCACATACCCCCCTTTCAGACTCCTGTGGGATGGTTAACATAGTGTGACTGCACCTCCTCCTTCAGATGGGACAGGCAAGTATACACAGCTCTACACCCATGCATTATGTCAGCAGCATTAGAATGGCATGAACGTGGCTATACATGACAGGAGGGACACAGGCTCTTCATGGCTCAGAAAACCTGACTGGTGGACAACTATTAGCAGGCTGTACATTAACAGTTGAACAGTGCTGTGTGATAGTTGGGATGAGCGTGCCCCCCCCCCCCCAATATGAGGGCATTACATCCTCAGCTACCAGAAACAGATAGTGTTGGTGTGATGTTGAATAGATGAATAGACATGGTGACAAAATCAGCCACCCATGCAAAGCAGAACCACAACACACAGTGTAGTTATATGTGTGGCTTCAAAGGACATGCCCAAATTGTTGGTGACCTCATACGTCATTATGCCACATATGATGGGTCTGGATCCTTAAATAATCTGTACATGCACACTGTCTGCATCAACTACATTCCCTCATGCCCACCACATGTGACACATGACATTCCTACAACCTGTCCCATAACTTCCAGATTTACAGAGCAGTTAGTAGCCTCTCAATGGAAGATACATAGCACCTGTTGCACATGCTAACATTCCAGGCTGCATCCCACATGTGATCTAACAAGGATTAGTAATACTATTGGGACACCCTTACAATCATATCACACCAGCTGAGAGGACAATGGCAGCTTTTATACCCTTGCACAGAGGTGGTGCATTGACTGACCAACATAATTATGCACCTCTTTGTAGAGGCCTTGGTTTGGGAGTTTCCTTCATTGCAGTCTGCTGGTGGCATTTACTGGAGCACCAACTTTTGTATCTAGCTTTGTTTTTTTGTGTTTTTATACATTAAAAGATATATGTTCCAGTAGAGTGCTGGCTATTTGTTATTTTATGTTTTGCTTTTTGAGCCTGAGCACCTGCCATCCTTGCAGAGGTCTTGGTTTGGGAGTTTCCTTCATTGCAGTCTGCTGGTTGCCTTTGCTGGAGCATCAGCTTTCATATCTAACTTTGTTTTTTGTGGTTTTATACATTAAAAGATGTATGCTCAGGTAGAGTGCTGGCTGTTTTTTTTTTATGTTTTGCTTTTTCAGCCTGAGCACCTGCTGTCCTTGCAGAGGTCTTGGTTCGGGAGTTTTCTTCATTGCAGTCTGCTGGTGGTGTTTGCTGGGGCATCAACTTTCATATCTAGCTTTTTTTTGTGTTTTTATACATTAAAAGATGTATGCTCTAGTAGCGTACTGACTATTTGTTCTTTTATGTTTTGCTTTTTGAGCCTGAGCACCTGCCGTCCTTGCAGAGGTCTTGGTTTGGGATTTTTCTTCATTGCAGTCTGCTGGTGGTGTTTGCTGGAGCATCAACTTTTGTATCTAGCTTTGTTTTTTGTGTTTTTATACATTAAAAGATGTAAGCTCTAGTAAAGTACTGGCTATTTGTTCTTTTATGTTTTGCTTTTTGAGCCTGAGCACCTGCCGTCCTTGCAGATGTCTTGGTTTGGGAGTTTCCTTCATTGAAGTCTGCTGGTGACATTTGTTGGAGCATTAACTTTCATATCTAGCTTTTTTGTGTTTTTCTACATTAAAAGATGTATGCTCCAGTAGCGTGCTGACTATTTGCTCTTTTATGATTTGCTTTTTGAGCCTGATCACCTGCCATCCTTGCAGAGGTCTTGGTTTGGGAGTTTTCTTCATTGCAGTCTGCTGGTGGCATTTGCTGGACCATCAACTTTTTTATCTAGCTTTGTGTTTTGTGTTTTTATACATTAAAAGATGTAAGCTCCAGTAGAATGCTGGCTATTTGTTCTTTTATGTTTTACTTTTTGAGTCTGAGCATCTGCCGTACTTGCAGATGTCTTGGTTTGGGAGTTTCCTTCATTGCAGTCTGCTGTTGGTGTTTACTGGAGCATCAACTTTCATATCTAGCTTTGTTTTTTGTGTTTTTACCGCGGTATTGGTGCTGCGGTAGCATTGTCGCCTCACAGCAAGACGTTGTCCCGTTCGATTCTCAGCTAGAGCGTCTTCTGTGTCGAGGCATGCTTTTATGGGTGTACCTTCATTGAAGGTTGTGCATCAGGGCTGGTAACTCAGCATGTAAAAATCCACTACCAAACATTAGTGGACCGGAGTTCCGTTGTGGCGACCCCTAACCGGGATAAGCCGAAAGACACAACATACATTAAAAGATGTATGCTCCAGTAGAGTGCTGGCTATTTGTTCTCTTATGTTTTGCTTTTTGAGCCTGAGCACCTGCTGTCCTTGCAAAGGTCCTGGTTTAGGAGTTTCCTTAATTGCAATCTGCTGGTGGTGTTTGCTGGAGCATCAGTTTTCATATCTAGCTTTGTTTTTTGTGTTTTTATACATTAAAAGATGTATGTTCCAGTAGAGTGCTGGCTATTTGTTCTTTTATGTTTTGCTTTTTGAGCCTGAGCACCTGCCGTCCTTGCAGAGGTCTTGGTTTGGGATTTTTCTTCATTGCAGACTGCTGGTGGCATTTGCTGGAGCATCAACGTTTGTATCTAGCTTTGTTTTTTGTGTTTTTATACATTAACAGATGTATGTTCCAGTAGAGTGATGGCTATTTGTTCTTTTCTGCATTCCTAAAACCTGTCCCACAACTTCCAGATTTACACAGCAGTTCATAGCTAGCCTCTCACTGGAAGATGCATAGCATCTGTTGCACATGCTAACATTCCAGGCTGCATCCCACATGTGATCTGACAAGTATTAGTAACACTACTGGGACACCCTTGCAATCATACCACACTACTGGCTGCACACCAGCTGAGAGGACAATGGCAACTTTTATACCCTTGCACAGAGGTGGTGCATCCACTGACCAACATAACTATACACCTCTTTGTCTGAGTATCCATATCTGTATGCCTTTAGGGCTGATCATCATAGAGGTGATTAGCACACATATGTGTTCTACATAGAGTTGACTGTACACAGTTTGGATGAATGACAGGGGGAGCATGACTGTTACATGTGATGGGCATTTCTGAGGCAATCACCATGCACCTGGGTGAGGATCAGAGAATACAACCCCCTAGACTCGACCAAGCCATCTGACTGTATACTTCACTCAGGCAACATTTACAAAGCACCTATTTAGGCATCCACTACTGTCATTGTAGGGGTCAATAAGTGGCCCATTGCTGGCACACATATGCAACATAGGGACATCCGCCTCCAACAGCTGATCTGTCAGCAGCACTGCTCAACAGGGCACAGTGCTGGGTCCTCTACTGCATGGAATCCATCCAACCACAATACATGCATCTGCTGATGGACTGTGGCTAACAATGTTGGCTGTTGCCTGCAAATTGTGAGCACTCATAGAGTCTCTGTGATATGCCACTATCCTGCAAGAGGGTATTGCGAACACATGCCTGTTGACATAATAATGGCCATAAACTCCATGCAAATATAGATGTAGTATCAGTTCCATTCATTAAAACTTTGTACCTAGTAAGTAGCACATCAGTCGCAACATGTGATGTACATACTCAGGGGTGAACGAAGAGGCCACACAGACTTGGACACACAGGTTTACGCCTAATGTGTCTCAGATCACCATGTCTCTACAGTGGTATAGCAGAAATCATATGACATAGCTGAGGCCACAGTCACCACTAAGTGACATACTCATAACCTTCAAGTACTCTAGCCTCAGCATGCCAATATCTGAGTACAATGGCCATTTGCTGATGTTTCTTTCCAAGCAGTACTGGCAATTTCACATAACAGTGTGGTCCCTCACAAGGTCACTTCATGTCTTCAGTATGTGTTCAATGAGGATAGTCTGCAATGAGTGTCATTGTCACCTGTAGCATATAGACTATTCAGAGGTGATCTGTGCCTTGCATATGAGGCAATGTGTGACCCTGCTTGCAGGGGCGGCTCGTGCTATCGGACTGCAGGACACTCAGACTGCCCCGCAGATGCCCAGGAATCTGTGCGAACTCTGACTGCCTCAGTCAGCAGTCCAGATGCAGAGAAGGTATTTTCTGCCCTGCAGATGCCGCGCGGTAGATGACCACACAGAACAGAGGTGCTCCGGACTGCTTGATCCGCAGACAGGACCAATCAGGTGAGAGGTACGTTGAGTTCTACGCTCTTGCAGGGAAGTGTGTGTGTGAACTCTGACTGCCTGAGTCAGCAGTCCAGATGCAGAGAAGGTATTTTCTGCCCCGCAGATACCGTGCGGTAGATGACCACACAGAACAGAGGAACTCCGCACTGCTTGATCCGCAGACAGGACCAATCAGGTGAGAGGTGCATTGCATTCTACGCTCTTGCAGGGAAGTGTGTGTGTGTGTGTCTGTGTGTGTCTGTGTGTGTGTAAAATGCCCTTGTTAACACATAGTGGTGGGTAGAAATACTCAGGCTTGAACCCTGTACCTTGGATGCAGGTGGCAAGGACCTGAATTCTCTACCCACCACTATTTGTAAAAAATGGCAGATTTTTGCCTCATATTTGTTGTGTTCCTCATAAAATCTGTGGTTTCTGTATCTTCATACTTCCTTGCAAAGGTTTGTAGTGCAGTGGTGCACTGGTAGCATTGTTGCCTGACAGCGACAGGTTCTCTGGTTTGATTCTTGGCTGGGGTGCCTTCTGTGTGGCATCTGCATGTCCTCCCATCCCTTACAAAGATGTGTCTGGAGTGTTTCTCCCTGCTCTGCTGATAATTGGCTTTGTTTTGTTCCAAGTCAGACTAGCTTCCTGGTTAACAAATGTTTAAAAATAACAGGCATTTGAATTTCAGACTTAATATTCTTCAGAAAGTACATGGTAAAACAAAACTTTTTATTCTAGCAATTATCTAAGTTTATAGCATGTTTATTTGAAATTTGCCCATATTTTTGGGAATGTATTCACCCATTACTGGCCTCGTCCAGGTATTATGTGCTAAGGCTGAGAGCTATGGTGAGAACTGAATTCACTGAATATGTTTGGCAACTGTATTCCCACATTATTGGCTTTTTTCAGGGGCTTTTTGCTAAGAGGTTGACAGCTATGGTGAGAACTGAATTCACTAAATAGTAGCCATTTAAGTTTGTCTTCCTCTGTTTCAGCTGATTTGGCATAGTGGTATGTTTCTCTGACTGTTTTGCACAGGGTCCCCTGGGTTCAAGACGTGGCAGTGAAATGTATGGTGGTAACACAGCATTTTATTTTAACAACTTTCCAACATTATACAAGCAATGTTTAAAATGTGTCCCTGGTTTTTGGCCTTTTGCCCCCCCCCAATAAATTTTGGCTTTTTCCAGATTTCTTGTGCTGCAAAGTTCAGAGATACAGCTGAGTGTCGAGTAGATTTTACAAGGAGCTGAGAGCTGCAGGGGAACAAAAGTTAAGTGCTACTTATGCTATGTCTGCTTGCATTGTTAATAGCACAACAGGTAGTGTATTTGCTTTTGATGCAGAAGACTGTGGGTTCTACTCCCACAGTAGGTAGCTGCATTGCTGATACTGTACTGTGTTGTAAAGGGTGTGGATGCTGCAGTCCTTTTTGGCAAAGATACCTAGTAACTATGACCATGTTATCAGTTTGCTATTCATTCCCTATTGTGGTATTACTAGCTTATCATTTTTTTAATGCATGCAACATAGGCAATTTATTCTTCAAGGGCAACAGGCACCTTATTTGTAGATGAAACAATGACATAAAGTTGTTTATTAGCAGCAACCTCTTTATTAGTTACAGATTTCTTTAATGTGGATTTTACTACTTCAGAGATTGTGCATATTTACTGATACTGGTGGACTATAGAAGGTTGAGTAGATGTTTTATGATGGAAATGTTCTGAACTGGGCAGTTTTGTCATTGGTGCATGCATTTTGTTTCACTGTTTACTGGAAAAATGTTCACAACAATAAATTTAAAATGCCCTCTATCAACTGTACTGTATTGTACAAGGAATATAATGTAATACAGTCAGGAAGGTGTATCAAAGAGCATGTGTATGTTTCATGTTCAAGGGACCTATGATTTTGAAAACAGCCCAGAGTTAATCTTCATCTGCCAATGGCAAAATGTATTTTCTTTGAATGTGGGTTTCAATGCTGTTTCAATGCATGTGAGTTTCAAGGGAAGAGAAGTTTTAATGCTAAGTCTATTTTCATTGTGAGACTGCATTGCTTTGTTTAACAGATATCTATTAGGGTTTGTGCTGTAAAATGCAAAATAAAACTTTCAAATGAAATCTAAATCATCGCAGAAGTAAAGCAGTATGCACATTACAGTGTTTATGGTAAATGGGGCAAAATAACCAAGGAATGGGATGTTGGAATGGCTGCAGGGGGAAGCTCCATTCAACCATGATTTTGTGAGGGGGGGGGTAGCAAACTCAGACAGCCACGGTTGAACTATACCTCTCAGTTGCCATATTTTTGCAGAATTAATAGATATTTGCTTCTTATTTTTGGTTTGTTCCTCATAACATTTGTGGTTTTCTAGCAAATCATTTAGGAATGAAGTCACTAAATGACAGACATTGAGTTTCAGACGTCATAACCATCAGAAAAATGCATGCTAATGCAAGACCCGTTATTCTATTAACAGTCTTAAGTTTATACAAGAGCAATTTTTAGTAGTGTTTGTATGTTCCCCCAATATATTTGGCCTTGTCCAGATTTCCTGCATTAAGAGGTTGAGAGGTACATGCAAATCGCTTTGTAGAATTTGGAATATCCAAACCACTCAATTCTCCCCAATTTTGGCTTAAAATGTTGCTCTCCCCTAATAATCCCTCCTCAAAATGGCAATTTTGGAAGAAAATGTGGAGGGTTTACAATTATATATAACTGCAATGATCCGAGTTATAGATTACTTTTATTTCAGAAATGCATGTAGATGCTCTTATTTTGTTAGCTGCTCAAGTTAACAGTGTTAATATTAAAAAGGTGTCCCTTTTTTGACAGGTTCCCAGCTGTATTGTGTGGCAACTTTATATTTTTGCATCACATTTTTGGTCTGTTTTTCATAAACTTGTGGTTTTCTGGCAAATTAGTGGCAAGTCATTAAAGACTGAAGTTAGAAAATAATGGCAGACATTTGAGTTTCAGATTTCATACCCTTCAGATATTCGTACTAATGCAAGACCTACTACTGTTCTATTATCTAAGTTAATAAGAGCAATATTTAAAAATTGTCCTTATTTTTGGGACTGTGTCCCACTTCTAGTTCTATGTATGGCTTTGTCCAGATTTCTTGCTCTGAAGTTGAGAGGTATGAGTGTCAGAGCCATCACCGTCAGCCAGAGACATTTCAAATTGTGACATACTTGTTGCACCCCACTCCCCATTGTAGTGGCTCTGGATGTGTCCAAGGAGGGCAAGGAGCAGTTATGCAGTGTAAGTGTGCAGAGTATTCCCCCATCCAAGGTAGACCACAAGCACGACCGTGGCTTTTCATCTGTCCTTGATTTTGCAGAATGTTCTGGTTTTCTGTCATATTTTTATACTGTTGATTTATGCTTCTTATTATTCAGGAAATGCATGCTGTCACAGTGCCCTGTTCCTCTGTTTAAGTAGCAATGATTTAATGACCATCAGGTAAGCTTGCTGGAGATTGTAAGATACAAGTAAGCTTTAATAAGCATACTGTTAAAGAATTACCAGCATTGAAAGCCTTTTCGTTGTTGCCATGCAGGGAATATTTACATAACTAGATAATGTATAAGCCTTGGGTATTGAAATGCATATGACAGTATTTGTAATAAAAGGACAGGATTACAGTATTTTCAGAAGCTCATTACATTTGTTGGAGACTTGCAATCATCTTTTGTTGGAGACTTGCAGTCATCTTTGCAGGCTTTACCCGTAAACTAAACAGAATGCCAATCTATCATGTGTGGTCCATAACTTGTGCAGGAATCCGTTAAGCAATTTATCTTGAGCTTGTTTCTTGTTTGCTGTTTGCTGTTCGTTTTTTACTTTGATCATGTCTTCCCCATGAAACAAGGAGATAGTTGTGTCAGGCAGCAGGTCTTTTGGATAAGAAACATTTTTACAAGTGGGGGTATCACAGAGATTGCTACTTTCAGCATGTTACTTGGTAATTTTATAAAGCTGAATATAAATTATAATTAGAACTGCAGTGCAAGAAGTAGTGGTTTGAGTTGAGTGCTGCTTGTTTTTTATACTTGATTTTGACTGGCATTCCAGTAATGTATTTAAAAATTAATTTATTTTTTCATGTCTCACAACCTGTTTCCATCTGGATATTAAGTAAGTTGTCATGTAGCCAATGCATTGAATTATTTTTTTCTTCTACACTTCATTTTGTCTTGATTGGACTCTCGTAATGACTGTTTGGCACACAGGGTAGCGTATTTAATAAAAGTTCCAGATGTTGTAGTTTTGAGCATAGCTCCACCCCCTTCTAGTTGACCACACCTATTTCCATTGGCCCCACCCATTCAGCTATCGCCTGTAGCCCTCCTTTAATTTGAAGTCACCAGCCGCCACTGCCTGCTTGACTGCATATGCTGTCTGTCTGTAGGAGGCATAATGAATAATGCACTGTAAGGACATTAACCTCATATGTGACGTTGGAACTACATGCTTGTGGGAGAGATGTTTCTAGCAGACAAACACATCCTTGAAACAGAACCCTGCCTAATGCTACAAAGAGCACCTCAGTGTACTTCAGCACATGCCATCTGTATGATTGGTTGGGCGACCATTATCTCAACACAGGGCATCTGCCTGTGCCCCTCTTGGACTGGTACAATATGTGCTGATCCTGTAACTATGGATATAAAAATGTCTATGATTGTGAGTGCTGTATGGCCATTATGCAAGTGAAGTTCAAACATCCTATGGTTCCATAGCATGATGTAAAATGGCCTAACAGGCTCACTCACAACCATGGCTACATTGAAGCTAGCACCACTTCAAATCACTGCATACAGGACATGTCAAGGCACACACATAGTGCAAGTTGGCTGTACCTTGATTAGAACACTTACCTATGTAATGGTACACACTACAGATCACAGTACATGATACACACAACTCACCTCATGTCTGCTAGTACTATCAGTTCAGGACATATTATGTTTGATGAAATCAGCAGGCCTGGTTGTGGTCAGTCTTTTGGGGAGCCACATCACACGCTACAAATAAAGTACTGAAAAACCCTACCTATTACTATGTTTCCAAGATGGTTAGAGTTATGCTATCGGGGCACACATACGCACCAAGTAGCTTGGAGTGAGATTAGAAACCCTACCTATCTAGTCTTATACACTACAGATCACAGTATTTATCGCATGTGCCACAGCTCAAGTCTGGATACTACACTGTCATCTGGTAGTCTTAAGGTGGATGACATCATCAGGTCTTGTAGAAGACAGCAGTGTAGAAGCCAGCAAGTTACAGGGCCAAAAAGTGCATAACCATTGCGCACACACACACACACACACACGTAGCCTGGAGTGAGATTAGAATCCCTATCTACTTAGTCTTATTCACTATAGATAACAGTAAGTATTGCACACACCACAGGTTGAGTCAGTTGCCTATGTGATTGCAGGCACAGTACTTGTGCATTATACAAACTAGGCTTGTGTTGAACAGCATCTGTGTCTACAGAGTGATACTGCTTCATACTATTATCTGCATCTAATATCCTAGCAATGGGATTACTGTTATTATCTTAACTATGTGTGTACATTTACCAGTATGGCCATATGTGGCTGCTTGCAGTTAGATAGGCAAACCTGAGGGCAGAAACAAGTGCCTTGTCCATGCGTGCATTGATACACCACCTGTTCACCTGTGGCTCTCTACATGACATCCAGCAGGCACAGAGGTCTGTAGGTAACTGGATTATTTCCAGTTGTGCCCTTAGTTTGGATCCTTTGAGCAACAGTATGGATGTGTGTGAGCACTGATTTATTCACCATTATTAGGGTATGTAGGACAATACAGACATCCACACACATATTTATGTAATTAACAAAGCTGTATATATAAATGTAGCTCTCTGTCTGCATACGTATATGTGTTATGTAGATATATGGGAAGAGTCTATGTATCATTGTGATAAATATAGGGGTGTGTGTGTGTGTGTGTGTGTGTGTGTGTATATATATATATATATATATATATATATATATATATATATATATATATATATATATAGGGAGAGTATGTATCATTATGATATAAATATCGGTATATATCTATTTGATATTACATAGCGATTGATATACTGAATGTGAGAGAGAGATAGTGACAGATGGAAATATAGATGTATATGTCTATATGTGTATGTATATTTGGAATGCATGCATTTGAGCGAATGACCTTTCTTTGATCTGTTATAACATCGACCGGAAATGTCGAACGGTCGGAATGTCGAACGAATCACCGAATTCAACAATTCCGACTGCTCTACCACCTAAACAAACAGTACCATGGGTCAAAAAGGGAGGGATATTTTGCGTTTCGGCTACATTGTGTTAGCAATTGTGCACATTCACAGAACTGCTGTCGAACATTTTCCAATCGGCCATCTGCCGTTCACTCAAATCCATGTATACCATATATTTTTGTATGTATAGACATATCTATACAATAATAGGTCAGCCTGATGATGGGGCAACAGAATTCTGCTAATTTTAGCTAAGTATTTGGGCATGCCCAGTGTGACTGTCAGTATTTATAAAATGACTCCAAGCCACACCTACCTGTACTCCAGTCCGAGATTGTGTGTGTTACAGACTATACCTCTCAACTGTCCAGAGTTTCACAGAATGCCCAGAGTTTTGGCTCATAGTTTTGGTCTGTTCCTCACAAAATTTGTGCTTTTCTGGCAAATCACTTGGGTGAACTTAGGACTGAAGTCACTAAATAGTGACATACATTTGAGTTTCCGACTTCAAATCCTTCAAAAAATGTCTGTTGAAACAAACCCTGTTATTTTAGCAAATGTTTAAGTTTATGAAAGCAGTATTTAACATATGCCTCTATTTGTGGCTCTTTATCCCCTCATTTTGTAAGGCTGTGAACAGATTGCTTGCACTAACAGGTTGAAAGGTATGGTACAGACACTGACATCTGTCCCTATTTCTGCACTACTGCATGTCACTCAATATGTCCATGGCATTCCCCAGTTGTCTGCTGTACTTAGTATGTGACTGAGGTTCATAATGTTACACCACATGCAGACTGACAGTCTGTGAAAACACCATAATAATACTTCACATGCAAAAGATATGCCTACTTCCAGAGTAGAAGCATCAACACCATCATCCATGCTAACTTCCCTAGTTCACTGAGCCACAGAGGCTGCCAGACAAAGTGAAGTCATTCATCACACAATCAACAACATAAATATGTACGTTGTTATTCCTGCATTACATGTGACATACAATGTGTGATCAAGTTCTGTAACACAGAACTCGATCACACATTGTATGTACGTTGTTATTCCTGCACTACATGTGACATACAATGTGTGATCGAGTTCTGTGTTACAGCCCTGAGATTGCCTGGTCTGCTGATGTACCACTGCTGACTTGCTGTTATATGGGAACACTGCTGTGTTGGGGGTGGGGGAAGAACAGCACATGATCTACTGGGATAGACAGTAATCCAATATCATGTGACCCCACTGTTTAACATCTCCCTTGACTGAAGTAGTGCATTTTCACACCATGAGGCCTAGTGATTTTTAGGGAACACATACTATTGGACTCGGTATCTGTAGTCCCATATGGATGTTACTTCTGCCCACATAGCCCACTATATTTCCTTGCATAAATGCAGCAGAGCCATACATACAATACCATATTATCGTAATCCTTACAAGTAGTGTGTAGGTTAGAGACTTACCTTGCAAACCCAGTAGTTGACAGGATTGTAGTTTAGGGATGACTCTCTCTGATGAAATCAGTACACAGCAACTACATGGATAGGTGCAGGTTGTGTGGGTTGTCTGGCATCAACTATTTTACTATATGTAAGCAAGTAGGAGTAAGATGTCAGGCCCTAGGTTGTCCGTGAATGTGCTATGCATTGTCTCTTAGCCAAAGCCAGGGTGTAGTGGGCATACCTACATCTGCCTACAGGGACATCATCAGGATGTTCCTCCTCAGAGTCCTCCTGTAACTGTGGCTATATATCTCTTCCATTTGCTGATCCTGTTGTATAACATGGCACATACTGTGAACATCTGTGCACATGTGGCTGGAGAGTACTACAGGACTCCACCAGATATATGGAGGCACCGAAACTGTGACTTCAGAAGCCCAAACACATGCTCTGTGATGTCCCTAGTTTGTGCGTGTGCCTCATTATGGCATTCTTCAGTGGGTGTGTGTGCATTTCTGATGGGTGTCATCATCCACGGTTCCATTGCATAGCCAGCATCCCCCAGTAAATGGCCATGTGAGATGCCCATCCCTAGCGAACATCTGGTACAGCTGTGATGCATGCCAGATATGGGTGTCACGATAACTGCCAGGGCTGCCAGCACATTCATGATAATCCCCTGGGCATTGCACATGATCTAGCAGGTGATGGAGTGGTATCCCTTGCAGTTGATGTAGATTCTTGCCTCCTCACTGGGTGGTGACTTGATGTGTACATGAGTGCAATCTATGGCACTCAGTACCTCAGGGTAGTGTGCTACATGGTGGAAGTGTTGCATATTGCTGGCCCTCACCTCAGGGGTGTGGGGAAAAGAAATGTGCTGACTGGCATGTGGTAGCACGACATCCAGGAACTGGTGGTGTACCCTGAAAGCAGATGCTTGTAAGACCCCCATCATCTCCCAAGTTGGTCTTTGGAAAGTACCTGTAGTTGGATCGTAAGGGCTACACATACCTTTGTTTCCATTGGGATGAATTCCTTTATGTTGTCTCTGGGTCTGAGTTGAGGGCAGCAGAGCTCAGTGAATTCTTGTAGTATGTACCTGTCCACCCTGTAGCACTCTACAATCTCCAGCTCATGTAGCTCCTGGAAGGTTACCCTGGGCCCGAACACTCTTCTCCTTCTCTGTCTAGGCCTATTGTCAGCAGCAGCAGCAGCATTGACTTCAGCATCTAGCACATACAGATGTAGCCGACCTGCAGTAGCCCATAGCATTCCCTCAGTTAAAATTCCCAAGTCTGTTCTCCAATGGTGCAGAGTATGGGGGGAAAATCAGATTGTAGGGTGTATGCATACTTTATAGTGCTTTGCTGTAGGTGCTGCCTGCATGATTAGATACCTATGATGTATTCCATCTGCCTAGTATATCACTAACATCATTTAATGGCCCTAGTTTAAGTTAAACAGAGGTCAAAACTAATTATATCAACACTGTGGTGAGCCATGCAAACACGTTCCCTGTAAGCAAACTAAGCTTAGCAGTCACTGTACACTCACCCAGACTTCTACACTCAGCATGGCAGCTTGCTGCTCCAACACCCTGAAACATGATCCCCTTAGCAAAACAAAGCTTAGAAGTGAGTGCACATACACCTCTGCAAGGGTACACTCAGCACAGCGGTGGGCTGTGCAAACAGGCTGAAATAAGCTTAGAAGTCACTGAACACACCCTCCCCAATGTCAGCTACCTCCTCTGTAAACATCAACATGATTCTCTGCCTGCACAAAAGTGATACGCAGACACGATTACCCCTTTGTGCTATTCAATAACTCCACTTTATTTGCAGAGTCCATGCTCACAGCCTGGAAACTACATGCTTCATAGCCCTACCACATTAGCCACAGAACCAATGCACCATTGCTGACACTCCATGCAGGGTCCTGTAATACATTTCTGTCACATAATATTAATTTTGTTTTTTCCAATTTTTTTTTTATAAATCATGTTTGTGCACTGCTGAGTGTTGTGCCAACATGCTTAGATTATTACAAAAAAAAAATTTAACTTATTTCCTTTAATTTGTCAGATACACAGAGGATACTTTTGTTCATATCTGTGCATGGTGTGCCATTTCTGTCCATCTATCTACATTTTTACAGCCCCTTTTATCATTCTATACTCCTGTACACAGTATTATTCCATGTACATGGACACTGGGTCTGCAGAGCTGCCTATCTGCTTGCTGGATCACTCTGCCAGCCTTATTTGCATGAGATTCACTTTCTTATGAGGTTATTTGCATGCCACAGAAGTTTCTGTGTTGATGCGCTTGTGAGTGCCACTCAGCAATGCTTACTGAATCTAAAAATGTTTGCAGCCATGTTAGCAGCAAGGAGCAATGCCTACACTGAAAAAAACATGTAGGTACTAGGCTATTGGCCCAAGGGCCTATGTAAGCCTATCCAGCAAGGTACCATAGCTTACGCCACCCAAGAAAGTTATTTTCCTGTGCCACTGTCCAGTAGTGACACATAAGTGATCCCTGCGGTGTATTTCCTATTTCCCATCCACTCAAGATTTTTCTTGAAGAGTGCTAATGAAAAACTTTGCTGGACATAGATGGGTTGCTTGTTCCAGAGTATAGGAAGTCTCTGGGACAAGAATCTATCCCTCCAGCATGTCCTGTTTATTGTGGTGACAAGGTTTAGGTCCCTAGAGCATGCAACTTGGAGGGACTGGGATTTCTTTAGGTGTAGCATGTCCAACAGCTCTGGGTTTGACATAGCTTTATATGTTAGGCAGAGATCACTTCGGAGTAAGTGATATGCTACAGAGTAAAGCTGGAGTTTTTTGAGGCAGTCAGCGTAGGGCATTTGTTTGAGGCCAGTAATCTTCTTTGTGAGGTACTTCTGTGGCCTTTCCATCTGCTGCAGATGTCTTGTGAGGTACATTCCAAAAGGGGCGTTGTACTCTATAATGGGTCTAATGAGTGACGAGTAGAGGGGAACAATGACCTCTTTTTTCCTGGATGAGAACCCTTTTATGATGGTGTGCCACGTAGAAGGACTTCCTGACTACTGTGGCGATGTGATCATCAAAGGAGAGACTACTGTCCACCTGAGTCCCAAGGTCTCTTATCACGCATTCGGTGTTAAGTAGATTGCTGCCTATGTGGTAGTTCATGGGTACAGAGTTTTTACCAAAGGGGATGACTCTGTACTTTTTGGCATAGAAGACCAGTGATAGACAAGGATGAATGTCAAAGGAGGTAGGAGGGTAGCACTAACTTGAAAAATATTTTTTTTATTAATGAATTATTAAAGTTATATATATATTTATTTATTCAAATTCATGTTGTATTATTATATTTATTATATTTAAATTTATAAATATTTTATAAATTATTTATGAATTATTAATATTTTTAAATTAAAGCAATTTAAAAAAAAATTTTTAGGTTCATTAGTAAAGTAGTTAATTGATTTTAAGTGAATTATTATATATTGAGCACATTTTTGAACTATTGTTTAAATTATGAATCAACTCAGATCCTAGGCACTTTATAATAATGTTATACTAAGTAGTACAAAATAGTATACAAAGCATTGTCACCCTATTTTTATACAGAATGAGGAAGTTTAATGAATTATATATCAAATTAGTAATGTATTTGATTTTATTCGTTGGATGTACAATATTATACAAAAGCTTTCATTTTTTATTTTTTGTGTGTTGTTCTTTAAATATATATTAAGTTTTGGCGCCTAAATGTGTATAAATATTTAGAATTTTATTAGTTAATTGATTCTGATGAAGTCCACTATTGGTGGATGAAAGCGCTTGATCCATTGTTGTGAATAAAGCTGATTTTGGGACACTGTTCGTCATGTCCTTGAACTGTTGCAGTACTGAACAATATAGAAGGACGTATTATTGCTCTCCTGTGGTTGGGTTCTTTTGACAGAGTTTGTGGTTGTCGAGTATCATTTGTATTTTTTCAACTTGCCACACCTCAACCCCAAGTAGAACAGAAAATAGAAAAAAAGAGATTTTTGATGGTGGTGACAATGATGATTCATATTTTTAACAAGTGTCTCAAACACTATTGCATGGCATCATGTATAATTTTAGATGATGTTCAAGATAACTGTCAATGGTATTTGTATTGTAAACTGTACACATTGAGAGATATTCAGGGTTATGTATGTTAATTATACAAATAAGCATATTTTTCATTTTTCCAAAAATATCAGTTTAAACAAGCACTCAGAAAGGAATTTATTGCTGTCATCTGAATGCTCAAATCTAGCAAAATAATAATGCTACATCACTATATCTCTAGGTTTTACAGATTCCCAAATATGAAACACTGAAAATTTACAGAAAACTATATTCATGGGTTTATGTGCATTATAATGTACTTTAGTATTAACATAAAATTGTTAATGCACTGGGTATAATAACTGTAAAGAAAACCTTTTGCTGATAACATTATTATTGTACATTTTTAATAACACACACTTGGCAAGATATCTATAGTTGTTTGATTTATAATTCTAACTGCTACCCGGTGGTGCAAACATTGGCTCTAGATGATTGTTGCTGTTGAAGTGACATCCCGACCCCATGTGCAAAAATGGGAAAAAAAGGCTGTGGACGGATGGTTTGATTTATAATGTTAACCTGATTTAAAAAAAATACTCTGAAATGCAAGGACATTTCTAGAGATAGACTGCTAGAGGTGTGACATTCCACAGATAAGAGATGTGAATCGGGTCAGTTTATTAACACCATTGTCACACAACTGTAGAGACAATTGAAAAGGCCAAAAATTTAACCAGTACCAGTGCAATAGCAGAAGGCATTCCAGAGATTACTTTCAAAGTTTATTGTCTATCAATTTATTACGGCTTGCATAATACTTATTGACTTGTAACCACATCCTCCTTACATAAGCTGAAGGCTAGGGAAGGCCCATTCAAATTACAAGATTTTATGTTCTATTTAAATAACTGTACAACATCATAGGTAGTTACTAGGCTATCAGCCCAAGGACCTATGTAAGCCTAGCCAACAAGGTTCCCTGGTTTACGCCACCCAAGAAAGTTATTTTCCGGTGCCACTGTCGAGCAGAGAGACAGAAGTGATCCCCGGGGTGTATTTCCTATTTCCCATCCACTCATCAAGATTTTTGTTGAAGAGTGCTAATGAAGATAGGTTCATAGGTAGTCAAAGTTACTTAATTTACTCTTATCTGGTAACTGGTTATTTTCTCTAGCTCCCTAGGCATTTATATGTGCTAAGTTAATTAAGAGGTCTATGTCATTCTTTTATGAAACATACCTCCCATGAAGGTTTAGCTCTTCTTTACATGAACTGATCTTCTAGTACATCAAACTTATTCCTCATAACGATGAAATTGAAAGTAGGCTATGTAGTAAGACAACTCATATTTCTCTGTCAACTTTTTTTTTTTTTTATTAGAATGTTCAATGTATACCACAAAAGGGGGTAGTTTCATTGTATATTTCTGTGAAAGTTACATATTTACCATAATGAAGAATCCTTTACATCCCCAGCCATCTCACATGACTGATGAGACTCACCTGTTGGATTTGATCAGATATGTGGCAGTGCTTTCTGCCTCAAGATCCTGAAGTTTGCTGTCCAATAATGCCCTGCATCTTAATTAGTATCAGAATGAGATTGCTTATTGCCATAGCACTAGTACTGAGGCATGACCATTTGGAGACAAGGGCTGAAACCTAAGATTAAAGGATGGGGGATGAAGGGTGGGTTGTTGTACAGGACAGAGTATGATGAAAAGGCTCCACTGATGTGCTTCCAATTTACTGTTGAAGTATTCATTACAACAGGGATCCCCTGCCTAGTGCGTCCGCCAGACATCTCAACTGTACAGATTTTTGCAGAATATCCAGATTATTGCCTCATATTTTGTCTGTTTCTCATAAAAGTTGCGGTTTTCTGGTAAATCACTGGGATGATCTGAGGACTGAAGTCACTAAATAATGGCATATATTTGATATTCAGACTTCAAATCCTTCAGAAAAGTATGTTAAGACAAATTCTATTACTCTAGCAACTTTCAAAGGTTACAAGAACAATATTTAAAATCTGTCCCTATTTCTGGGCCTTTGTCCTCCTTTTTTGTCAGGCTTTGTCCAGATTTTTAGCAGTAAGAATTTGAGAGGTATGGGCCTGATGTTCAGCCAGTATACCAAAGCCTTTAGGTTGCTTTAAGGTATGCCATACATCACACTTATGGTCCTCACATAGCATAGGGCATAAAGATGACATCCGGATGTACTAACCTCAGAATTTCTTTGCCACCTGTCTGAATGCTGCCTCTTGATTGTCAGTCTGAATGGGCGTTTCATTGCTAGCTCACCAAGCCATTGTAGAGAAGTGCCGCATTGAGTTTTTTTGTGTCTTGTCATTTCTTTTATTCTTTGTTGCTTTAGGGGTTTCATGTCATCCAAGAAGAATAAATGCCAGTGTGGGAGACAGATTCTCCAGTCTCAAGCAGTGCTTGTTTTGCCTCGATGCTTCCCGTGACCATACACCCTATTCAGTCTGTCAGGACTTTGTTCCCAAGTCCCTCAGTAGTAGGCTTTCTTCTTTGATGTTGTATCTAGAGAATCAACATCTTAAGCTATTAGCTAAAGACACTATAGAAGGAAATTCCTGCTCTGAGACGCAGCCATCTGGGAAGGAGGTGGCCAAGAAATCTAAACCAGATTCTTCTGGTGTACAGCCTTTGCCAGATGTCTATCCCGAGGTGAGTGAAAATCCAGAGGTTTGTCTGGCTTCACTGTTAGATTCTTTGACCTTGACTGTGTTGGAGGCTTGCAAGGATCTGACCTTAGAGACATCCTTGGAGGCCTACCAGACATTCACATAGGGCTTTCAGGGGGAACCTGGATGGTTATTTCCAAGGGGCCTAGGGTTGCTCCTCAAATTTTAGTAACATAAGAAATCCCTACTACCATTATTGAATGCTGTCTGGGGTCAGAGACTTCTACATTTCTTAAGGTGGATGTCGCCTTAAATAAAAAGCAGAAAACTAAACATATTGCTTCAGCTCCAAAGGACCCACAGAGTGAATGGCAAAACTTCACTCGGGTTGTTTAATGCATTGATGGCTTTAAAAGCTCAAGGTGATTCTGCTCCAGCTCCTCCTTGGACCTTTACTCCACTTAAAAGACAGGATTCCTCTGAGGTGGTAGATTCAGATGAGGAATCCCTTGCTTACTCCTCACAGATTCACTCTACTTTTCAGGAAGTTTTTATGTTTCTCTGTTACTTCCTGGCATTTTCAGTTCTCTGCTTTACTCTTTGGCCTTTCTACTGCCCCAAGGGTATTCACCAAATCCCTCACTCCAGTGACTGCTTTTGAAGGCTAAGGGGACTCCAAGTCTTTCCTTACTTGGATGACCTTTTGTTTCAGCAGTCCTCTTCAGAGACATTGTTGCAAAACCTTCGTTTTGCAATCTCTCTTCTACAGAGCCTAGGGTTCACTATAAATTTTAAACAGTACTTTCTGACTCCTCCTCAGGATCATGTATGTCTTTCTGAGGTACAGGATTTTGACTGTTCCTATGTGGGCATCCCTGCCTCCTCCAAAGGCCCTAACTCTCATTTCGTTTTTTCAGTCCCTTCTTCCTCTGAACTCTAACAGCAAGGGAATTTCTGAGTGCTCCGAGGTTCATGGCTTCCACCTCTCTATGCTCCATTTTGCCAAACTATAGATGAAAAAAACATCAGTGGTTTCTAAAGTCAGTTTGGCTTCAGCATTCTCATCCCCTCCATGTTTAGTTTCTCTTCGTCCAAGCAGGAACTTCAGTGGTACATTCAGCAGTTGATTCTCAATCCAGGGCTCCCATTTCATCAACCTTTTTATTCTCAGGAGCAGGTTTCATCTCCCTAAAGATGCAGGGAGTCTGGTTGCTTCATCAACAGAAAGACCACATCAGTGTCAAAGAAATGAGAGGTCTTCTGCTGCTCATCAGGCCTTTCATCCTTTTTACTCCCCAGGACCTCTCAAGGTGTTTACAGGCAAACAATACCACAGTGATGTGGTATGTCAACAAATAGGGGAGGAGAGGGATGACAAGGTCTTATCTTCTTTGCCAGTTGGCACTCCTAGTGCTAAAACTAGCTATCCAGTATCAAGTGACTCTTAAGGTAGTTTACATTCCTTCAGGTCAAAACTTTGTGGCAGACTCTCTGAGCAGGTCCATAGCATAATCCCATGAATGGTGCTTCACAGGGATGTGTTTCTGGACATTATCCATGAGTGGGATACTCCTCAAATGGATCATTTTGCCTCCCCTCTGAACAGACAACCTCCTTTTTTTTGTGCCACCAGGTCATCTGGCTTGGAAGACAGATGCCCACTCTTTTTTTGGGAAGAGGCCGTTTCTTTATGCTTTCCATCCACTTCCCCCTCATTCCAAAAGTCCTGTTCCAAATGCAACAGGATGCTCCCAAAGTCTTGCTTGTGACCCAACTTTTGGTTGAGACAGCACTGGTTCCCTCTTCTTCTGCAATTAGCCAAGGATCATCATCACAAGGTTTTTCAGAGGGTGGACCTACGCAAACAAGACAAGGGATCTCTCATACAATTCCCACCTGTCCACTCTTCAACTGACACTGTGGATGATAGGATTTTGATTTCACATAGACACCTTTTTTCTGAGGACGTGCTTAGGGTCAGGCAGGAGGCCAGGAAGCCTGATACTAGGAAATCCTACTTATCCAAATGGAAGAGGTTTTCTGTTTGGTGTCTTCCTCTTAACTTGGATCCACATTCTGTGGATGTTCCTTTGGTTCTTTCTTATCTGTGTGAACTGCTCAATGCTAAGTTTGCTTATTATTTTGTTAAGGCCCACTTATCAGCTATCTCTGCTTGCCTGCCTTTATCACCTCTTTTAGCTTCTAAATTTGAAGCTAAACAATTTATTAAATACATCCTACACATTAGGCTCTCCAGAAAACCTGTTCCTCCTCCCTGGGATCTTAATTTTGTTTGGAAAAAATTTGGCCCAGGCTCTTTTTGAGCCTGCAGCTTCAGCTTCCATGCAACATTGCTGTTGGAAGACTGTACTTTTGTTAGCCTTTACTTTTGCCAGATGGGTGTCTTACGGCTTTGTCCTCTTTTTTTGTTTTTTGTTTTCAAAAGGACAGGGTGCCCCTTTGTACTAATCCTTCTTTTATGCCCAAGGTGGTGAATGAGTTGTATCTTAATCAGTCAATTCATTCCCTCACCTTTTTCCCTTCTCTGCAATCTGCTAGTGAAAAGGTGGTGCACACATTGGATGTGCATAGACAACTTAGATTTTATTTAGACAAGACTAAGACTTTTCATACATCTGATCACCTCTTTGTTTCTTTTCATCCTAATTCCTTAAGATTGGCTGTGTCCAAGCAAACTATTTATTCTTGGATTTGTGAAGTCATTTCTTTTTGTTACTCCTTTCATGGTAAGAGCCTTCCTTCTTCTGTTAAGGCTCATTCTACCAGAGCTGTGGCTTCTTCTAGTGCTTTTTCCAAGGACTGGGATACTAACTCTATTTTTGACGCAGCTACCTGGACGTCTGTGCAAACTTTTATGAAGCACTACAAGTTGGATGGAATCTCCAGAGCTAGATCTGGTTTTGCTAGGGCCATCCTTCATGGCTTCCTAAAGAGCTCTGCTGGTCTTTCCTCCATCTCTTCTTCCTGAGTGTAATGAGTACTGCAACAGTGAAATGAAAGGACATAGTACAGTTATGTAAAATCTTAAAATAATGGTAGATGTTCTTCTCTTCACTTATGTAGTATTCACTCCCTCCACCCCCTAGTCCATTTATTTTCTGGATGAACTGATTATCTCTCTACTCCTTCGACAGGCATTCCTACTGGGGCTCTCAGTTCTGAATTTGGTATGTCTGGATGTCACCTTTATGCTCTATGCTATGCGAGAAGCATACATGTGGTGTATGGTGTACCTTAAAGCTACCTAAAGGCTTTGGTATACTGACCAGATATTGGGCTGCCCTTGGCAAGGGATCCCTATTGTAATGAATACTGCAACAGTGAAGAGAAGGTCATCTACCATTAGGATAAGATTTTACACAACTGTATTTTGTGGCAAGTACATAACTTTTCTTTCCTACCTCATATCTCTCTTCAATTCAACTGATTGGACAGAATCCCAATCTCCCTTCCTACTTGGATAGCATCATGACAGGACATCTTCTAGGAAGAAGCAGCACAAGACCTTGAAATTTATATCCAATTTGTAATGGAGTGACAAAGGTGCATAAGGTAGAGACCAAGTAACTAATATACACATTTCTTCTACTGTAGAATTTCTGGAAAAACTAGCAGGATTAGCCATTAGTTTGGTAGAATGAGATTTTGGTGTAGATGAGAAAGACTCTTGCTTATTTATGTAAATAAATGATATATTGTCCAACAGCCATTGGGACAAGGTTTGTTTAGAGACTTTCTTTCCAAATTTATTTTAGGCAAATTAAATGAACAGCTGATAATCTTTTCTGATAGACTTGGTTCTATGTAAACAGAATCAGAGTTGATGGGGTATGGAGCAAGTATTCTCCTCCATTCAGGTCATTTGGGAATAACACTGGCAAATGAATGGTTTGATTTAAATCATACTCTGTGGCCACCATGGGAATAAAATATGTATTGTTTCTTAGAAAAACTTTCTCTTTGTGAAAGATTAGGTAGGATACCACAGATGATAAGGTATGATGTTCCAATATTCTACTGGCAGAAGTGATAGCAGCTAAGAAGGATAGAAAGCGTAACTGTACTGAAGAGGATAGCTCAAAGGGAAGTTTCAACAAAGCATCAAACATAAAATTTAGATTGCAGTGAGGCATATGATCCTTTCTCGGAACATGCTGCATAACAGAACTTTGTGGAAGGCCTTGCAAATTTTGTTAGGAGCTGGGGAATGATTCTGCAAGCCATTATAGCAGTTAGACATAGAGGCTAGTAATACTTTGATTGTTGAAAACTTGGATCCTTGTTCTGATACTGGGGCAGAAAAGGGGTCTAGATGTCATGAGGAATCCCAAAGGGAAAATCTCTAACTTGTTTTTCTAATCATCTTTGGCAGACTACCTCTGGAAGCCAGACAGAATCTGAACTACCATCTATTGCAAGAACAGGTTCATGGCCATCATCAGAACTGGAGAAACCATTCAGTGAGTTTGGAAAGGTCCATTTAAGCCTGCCCAATGAGCTAAATGTTAAAACAAACTTGATAAAACAGCATGAAATGCAATGCTCATCACTTTTATCACCGTTTATTAATAATTTAAGGCTGGCCAGATAAGTTAGAAAATAGATCCAGTTGCAGTTCCAAGAGCCAGGGAACCTCCTTCAGTTGATGCATCAGATGGGTAAAACAGATTTGTCTGGGCCTCTGGAGGTAATGAGTATCACAGTTAATTTTGCAGTGCAATGCCTTCTCTGGGAACCGGGGGGGGGGGGGTGACAGGAAGAGGTGATGGGATATAAAGTAGACTAGTGTCTACTAACAGGCCATAATGTGTTTTGGTATTGATTGAAGTTGCAAGAAGATTGCAGCAGGGTGTATCCCAGTGGCTGAATATCTGTTGAGTCACTGATGGGTTGAAGAACCACTCTTGAGGCATCATAATAGACCTGCTTAGTTTGTTCTTTTGACAGTAGGGTTTCCTGGGAACATACACTGATAACAGAAAGTGATGTGAATCCAGTGACCCTTGCCATGCCCTCATTGCCCATCTGCCATGGGGATAGGACTTGGTTCCTTCCTGCTTGTGGATGTACCAAACTATTGACATGTTTTTTGTACTGAGATCATGCCCTGGGAAAGAAGGTTCTAGAATTCTTGCAATGCTAGGAGGACCACTCTCAGCTTTAGAACACTGATAAAAAGGTTGGCCTATGCTTCTGTCCATATGCCTTGGACCATCCTCCCCTCAAAATGCCCCCTATCTTACCTCTTAACCTGCCAGCACAAGAAATCTGGAAAAGAGCAGAGATAATGAGAGAACAAAGTCCCAAAATAGGAACAGATTTTAATTACTCCTCACAAATTTAGAAATTTGTGAGAATAATAGCTTTTGCATTGCCATGCATTTTTTATAGGATATGATGTATGGAACTCAAATGTCTGTCATTATTTAGTTATTTTAGTCCTCAGGTGTTTTCCAAACACACACAGTTTATGAGGAACAGACCAAAAGTACAAGGCAAAATTCTGAACATTCTACAAAAATCTGGGCAGTTAAGAGGTATGTCCCTCTACTCCAGAGATGAGACATTTGACATAAATACTGCTGCTTAAGGAAGTAAAATGAAGAGGCAGCCAAGCAGAAAATTTGGAGAGACAAGCCACTTATTGAAATATCTCTTGCATGATGGATTTATGTTGCTTAGGAAGAACAGGGGTGTCTGACAACTATGACCTATGGGAAGAGAAAACTATTGAAGAATTCTCATGTGTAGGTGGGTATGGAAGACCATTGCAGTGAAGCTGCCAGAAGTCCTAGAACTTTCAAACTGAATCCAGCTGAAGGAGATTGTTGCTGCATTAGAAGAAGTCCCATTGATCTGATAGCATGCACTCAGACAATTGAATTTTTGTATTTATTTAGCAATCAATAAAGTTTAAGATCTGTGTAGAGTGAAAGCATGATTTTTTGACATTGACTAATACACTTAAAGATAGGCATACCTGTAAAATGTAGTCTTTGTCTGACAGTAAGGACTCCAGGCTCATTATAATGATGAAACAATTGCCCAGATAGGGAAACATGCATATTCCTTTGAACCACAGGTGGGCTGTGACTACTGCTATACAGTTGATGAATACCTGAGATCAGCAGTGAAACCAAATGCCTGAGCAATGAATTGATGGTGAATGTCTCCTAGGGAAATGATACCTCCTGGATTATTTTGCAATTTTTATGTGACGATAAGCATCTTGAAGGTCTACCACACACACCAAATCATCATCTTTTAAACATGGTAGGACCATTTGTACTGTGAACATTCTGATTGTTTTTTTTCTAACAAAGTGACTTAGGCCACTGTGGTGCAGGATTGGTCTGAGGTCCTTGTTTTCTTTAGTATTAAAAAGAGTCTGAAATTACTTCCTGACCCTCTCTGGTCTGGTAGAACCTCTTGGATAGCTCATTTTTGAAAAGAGAAAGACAGTTTCCTTCTTTGTTGCTTCATACTGGTGAGGTTGAATGGCTGGGAACACCATCTTCTGAGAGGTGGTCCAAGTGAAACTGTAATGGTATAGCCTCTCTCACCAATTTGTCTTGTGTTACAGCCAGCCATACAGCTGAGAAAAGAGAAACAAACCCCATAACTGCCTCCAGACATGTACTGTCAAGCAAGTCTTCAGGGACACTGGTTCTGCCTTCTGGAGAAGGGGCTCTAAAGTCCATGATCGTGTGGACCACATCAGCCTCATGGTTGGCACTCCTCTGCTGCAAACATCTTGTAGAATCAAAGGATTGCTACTGGGGTTCCTAAACCACAGGGACTTGGATTCCTTCTGATTCATAGTAAAAGTTCATCGAGGGCTTTCAAATCTATCCCAAAAGAAGACAATGACTTGCCTTCATCCTCTTCACACCACAACTTTTCTTTCACCGTAGAACCAAAAAAGGAGGTGCCTTCAAAAGTAGCACTGGTAAAGAACACTTTGAATTTATCTGCAAAAGTAACATAAGTGGAGCCAGGCATGGTGGCACAATGAAAGACTGCGACAACCCATGTAAATTCACCACTGGATGCAGGTGCTCACCATCCATCTCTGGCCTTTTCTAGGTTTGTAAGCTGGAGTAAACTTGTCATCGCCCCACCCTGGAGAGGTGAGTGGGCCCTACCTCTTAATTATTCTCCTTTTATTGCTTTCCCATACAAGGTATTTATTTATTTTATTTTTTTATTTATTTACATTTGTTGAACGGGATGGTCCGACTGGAGTTATTTCCATTTTCAGCAGAGGCCCGGGGAGTAAAGCTCCAAGACAAACAGCAGCATTATAACAATAGTAATAGAAAACGGACATTATACAAATTGATTTATACAAGGATAGAGGACATTTTCATTGGTAAAAGATAATTTCTTGGTTAAGATAGAAAGAGGTGGTAGGTTAATAGTAACGTTGAGCAAACAAATAACAATAAAGAAGTTTAAGTTATCCCGGCTTGATACAGTGGCAGACCCAGTTTAGAGCCAGATGTTCTTTAAGTTTGATTTTAAATACAGTTAGAGAAGAGAGCATTGTAATATCTGCTGGTAGTAGGTTCCAGATTCTGCCAGCAGTGTTAGCAAAGAGGAGGTCACCAGCTGCATTACAGGTTTTTATTGTTTGGATTAGCAGTTTATTTGAGGATCATAGTAGTCTTGCATTGCAATAGGGGGTGATGATATTTTTTAGGGTAGGTGTATTATCAGGATAAAGAAGGATTTTCTTGGCCATAACTAGTAGGTTGAACTGGAGAAGGCTAGGAAGCTCAAGCCAGCCCAGTTGTAAGAGATTTAAACAATGGTGGGTCTTGTAAGGCAAGCCAGTGGCAAACCTGGCAATATGATTATAACAGGTGGAAAGTCTGTTAAGAACGGATTTGTTTACATTTGAGAGAAGGGGAGAAGCATATAGAAAAGAAGACAGTAAATGTGTGCGAGCAATGGTAATCTTAGCAGTAGGGGTTAAGAAGGCTTTTATTCTGTATAGTGACCCAAGTTTTTTGTTGATAGTTTTAATCACTTGGTTCACGTGTAGGTCAAATTTTAGGTTGTTATCAATAATGACACCCAGAAGTTTGGTTGAGGGTTCAGGGATAATAATTGTCCCATCCTTTGCTTTTACTGTGAAAGTAAAGGTAAAAGATTTTGGTGTGGGAGTGAATAGCAGCAGTTTGATTTTTTTGGGATTTAGCAACAATCGATGTTCAGTGAACCAACTTTCTATGATATTAAAGGTGGACTGGGTGGAATATTCCAGGGGATGTAGCTGAGCAGATCAGGGTAGAGCCGTCTGCATATTGGATACAGTTAACGTTAGGGAGGACAGTGTGATGGTTGTTAATAAAGATGGAGAAGAGAAGGGGTCCAAGTATGAAGCCTTGTGGAACTCCTAAGGTGGTGGGTAGTAGGATGGAGAGCTTATTCTGCCAGATAACAGCCTGTTGCCTCCCACTGAGATAAGATGTAAACCATTGAAGGGCTTTGCAGTTGAGCCTATAAGACTGCAGGGTATGAATCATAAGTTGATGATCCACCATGTCAAAGGCCTTAGAAAGATCCAAAAAGAGGGCTGAAGAAATGTGGTTATTGTTACGGTTGGTATTTATGGCATTGGTAAAGGCTAGGAGTGCACAGGTAGTACTATGATGTGGGCAAAAACCATGTTGAGTGTCAGCTAGTAGGTGATCCATAAGTTGTTTTTGTATGCATTTTTCCATGACTTTTGCGAGTGGAGAAAGTATGGCAATTGGTCTGTAGTTAGAGAATTCGGTGGAGGAACCACCTTCATGCAGTGGGATAACATAGGATATCTTCCAGATGGTGGGAATTTTGGCTTCAGCTATGGTCCGACTGATGAGTATTGAGACTGGATAGGCAATGGCATCAGCTGATATTTGAAGGTAATCAGCAGGGAGTTGGTCGGTGGAGAGTGTAGTGGGTTTCAATTTTTTAATTAGTTTGCTAATATAGCTGGTGGGTACTGGTTGGAAATTGAAAGTGGGTATGTTTAGATGGCTGGCATTATCAAGGTTTGGAAAGCTAGGGGGTAATTGATTGGCTAGGATTTGAATAGTTTCAGTAAAGAAGTGGTTAAAACTGTTTGAGACATCCTCAGGGGATTTTTCACAAGTAGCAGTTGGGGTAGGGGTTGTAGTTTTACCAGGGCGAAGGAGATTATTCAGACCAGCCCAAAATTTCTGAGGTTTATTCTGGTAGGCTGTTTGTAGATTATAGTAGTACTGTTTTTTATCATTTAAGATGGATCTTTTGGTATCATTCCTAGCTTGTCGATATGTAACATGGTCTATGGGGAGTTTAGTGGACTGCCATTTGGCCCATAGTTTATTTCTATTATTGATTTTTTGAAAAGACATTTTAGATAGCCAATGTGCAATTTTTGTTTTTGTTCTCTTTAAGCGGGCAGGTGCATGCCAGTCCAGGATTTCAAGGAATTTGTTGTTGAAATAATTGACTGCATCATCCAGTGGGAGATGTATGAGCATTAACCAGTTGCAGGACCTAAGTTCCCCCTGAAATTTAGCAGGGTCAAAGTCATTTTTGTTTCTAACTTTTCTCAGTAAGGTATTGGTCACTAAATGAGGTTAACTGGGCTCTAATCAGGATTTCAGCCATCTATGCCACAGACCTCACAGTTTGCTGAAAACAGTCAACTGAAAAATGAATAAAAGTTTATCTTGCTTTCACTTATTCTAGACTTTGACAGACTGGTGACCAGCATATAAGAACACCAACATTTTTGTTTTCAGAGAATATTGTCTTTTTTTAACTATCCCTCCCCCATTTTACCAATACGATAGTAAACATAGTATCTGAGAAAGTTGTCAAGTGATTATTTTGTAGAGCTAATTTCCATTTTACACCACTGGTAGGTGCTACCAGAGTATGTAAATAAATGACTGAAAACCTAGTCACAGAGAATCAGATGGCCATTTTTTCAGGTTTTTTTTCAATTTAACTTTTCCAATACATTCAATGCTGGCATGAAATGGAGGGATGAGTCTGCCCTAAAATTGTATCAGAAAGATAGCTTTGGGGTTTGTTGGATTAAATGGGGAATAAAGATGAAGCCAAACTAAGGAAAAACAAACAAAAAATGATGTGTTTGAGGTACTTTTCTTTTTGAAAATTGCTGTCATTGCAAGCATACTTTAACACTGACAGTCTTTATCAGCACATCTGTACTCATTTATTCTCCAAGTATGTAAAAAAGTAATGCAGATCACACAAGTCATCTTACTGTGCCGTTAGTAAGGAATGGGCCTGAACTTTCCACGTTCCCATGATTATCATTAGCTGCACCACCTTCTAACGCTGTTGTATGAGCCGCTTATTTCAGGGGTACATGAAACAGCGCAAATAATGGTCTTTCATTTTAATTCACCATTTTCTCATGCCATTACAACAGCTTTAACTAAAGCTCAATCTTTGTTGAAATATGCTTAAAATGTAGAAAAAATATAACTATGCCTTTTAAAAGTCCATTTTCTCAACATTATTCAGTCTGCTTCATCAGAATAATATCTATGGTCATTATCTTTTTTCATTCATTTTCCTTCACTAATCCTTTTATACCAATCAAAATCCTACTCATTTAAAGAATGTATCAGCTACTTAATTGACTAAAAATTATCAAACTCATTATAAAGGTGGAATGTCAGCTCAATTCTCCCACTTATGTTGCATGAATTGATGTCAGATAGTGATTACAGCCATTATTTATAAGACCGCATATTGATACAGTTACTTTTGCTATGTTCATGAAAGGGCATATAAAACAAGAACCAGTAATGGCATATGCAAAAGACTGCTTGATACTTAGCAGCATGTATTTAGCCTTCTGTATTAAACTTTTTTTTTTTTTGCCAAACATCATACTGCTACTGGCATTAGTAACAGCTAAACAATGAATGCAGTTTATTAAAGTAATGACAGTTCCTAGTGACAGGGTACTGTAAAACAACAAATCTGTGTGTTAATACAGTACAACAGTTTTACACATGCAGCAGCTCTGCCTCTGGAAATGGTATAGCGGTACATACAGGAGTCACTCCAGGTACATACATGCATGCATACGTCTTCCATGTATCTTATAGGTTCATAGGTTCATACTAGGCTATCTGCCCAAGGGCATTTATAAGCCTAGCCAGGGTGTGTTTGGCTTTCACCACCCCTTGGAATGAGTATACTGTGCCCATTTTAAGGTTTAGTTTTCTGTACCTCTGTCTAGCAGTGACATAGAAGTGACCCCCGGGGTAAACCTACGATCTCCCATTCACTCGTCAAGATTTCTCTTGAAGAGAGTCAGTGAGGGGATCTGCCTAACATGGACTGGGATTTTATTCCAGAGTGAAGGGAGCCTCTGGGTTATGAATCTGTCCCTCCAGCATGTCCTATTTATTTCTGTGCTGAGGTTCAAATCTCTTGCTTGCGTAGCTCTGGTGGATTTTGATTTTCTGATGTGGAGCATGTCCATTAATTCCGGGTTGGACATGGCCTTGTACGTCAGGCAAAGATTGCCTCTGAGTAGGCAGTATTCTACTGAGTAGAGCTGGAGTTTCTTTAACTGGGCAGCATATGGCATATGTTTGAATCCCTTGATCCTCTTGGTGAGGTACATTTGGGGTCTTTCCAATTGCTGCAGGTGTCGGGTAAGGTACATCCCAAATGGGGCATTGTACTCAATTATGGGCCTGATGAGGGAAGAGAGAAGGGGCACAATGACCTCTCCCGATCTAGATGTGAATCCCTTCATGATAAGGTGGGCAATATAGAAGGTCTTTCTAACCACTTTGGCAATGTGAGTATCAAACGAGAGGTTACTGTCAACTTGGGTCCCTAGGTCCCCAATTACTTCTTCCATACTTAATGGATTACCACCTATGTGGTAATTTGTGGGCACTTTGTTTTTCCCAAAGGGTATGACTATACACTTTTTGACGTTTAGTTTAAGGCCATGGCTCTGGCACCAGTTTTCCATTTCTATGACTCCCTTTTGAAGGACGCTTGTGAACGCTGGTGAATCAATTATGGTGCCCAGTTTGCAGTCATCTGCGAACTTGGTCAGCCACAATCCTCCCATGTTAGCCTTTACTTCAGAAAACTAAATACAGAACAAGAGAGGTCCCAGGACCAAGCCCTGTGGGATGCCACTTGTGACTGGTTTAGGGTCTGACATGACATAGCTCCAGCAGTTCTGACCTTATGGGTTCTGTCCTTGAGCCAGTTTGCAACCCATCTTATGTCATAGGGGTTTACATTTAAGCTGGAGAGCTTGTCTATGATGCCCGAGTGGGGTACTGTGTCGAAGGCTTTTGCAAGGTCAAAGTAGGCTGTGTGAACTACCTTACCCTCATCAATGGCCTTGGTGACTTGTTTCAAAGAAGTCGACCAGGTTCAAGAGGCAGGATCTGCCCTTAACAAAGCTGAATTGGGTAGGATCCAGTGTCTGTAGGTCCCCAATGTCTTTGTTTATGAGTTCCCTAATGATCCTCTCCATAGCTTTGCAGACCAGGCTTGTCAAGCTTATGGGGCAGTAGTTTCCAGGGTCCGTAGAAGCACCTCCTTTGTGGAGTGGGACCACTGTTGCTGTACGCCATTCTTTGGGTACATATCCTGTAGTAAGGCTGAGATTAAACAGCTGCCTTATGTGTGGGTTTAGCTCTTCTTGGAGTTCATGTAGCACGCAACCCATGACACCATCTGCTCCCATTGATGCTGTGTTTTTAGCTTTGGAGAGGGCGGCTCTCACCTGGGCATCTGAGATGTCAGGGAGGCAACACTCTGCTGGGATAGATATTTGTCCCTTTGGGAGGGAGAAAAACTTGCACTGAACCTGTCTGCTAGTATGTTGGCACTGTCTGTGGGTTCAGTGTATTTTTTGTCATTTTGGACTAAATCTGAGCATATCTGGGAGTTTCCATTCAGGTTTCTAACATAACTAAAGAAAGCCTTGTGATTATCTTTAGTGTCTTGTGCCATTTTTCTCTCAAAGTTGGCCTTGGATGATTTTATGAGGCTTTGCAATGCATGTTCTGATGCCTGACATTAGTTACAGTTGTACCACTGAATACTGTTTATTTTCCATGTTATTTATTAATTAAAAAAAAAAAATCAGAAAACTCAGCTGGGAAAAAAAAAATCACATTACAAGTTTCTGTGCATGAATTTATATGTTACAGCTTTTCTTCCCATGTGTACCTCCTGCATGCATTTCCCATATCTCTGCTGTACCCACAAGACCTTTTTCCATTTGCTCCATTTCCAGCTCATATCCTTACGAAATCCCTAAAACTGCCTTTAGGTATGCATGCAGTATGTGAATGAGCATATGCATACATGGAGAGATGGACTGAAATCCCATCTAGGACTACTACTCTGCCTTTGTCTCATTGTTTGTTGCAATAATCTCATAGGAGTGAATGAATTAATGTATGTACAGCAGTACAAGAACTGAAGGCATGCTGCATTAGATGAAAGTCACGTCTTCTTTCAACAAACACTAATTCATAAACCTTCAACTTAAAGCACTGCATTTTTGAAAATGTTACCTTTCTCCTGTGATTTCATCAGAGAAAGGAAAGAGGTCAGGTGGGGGAATCATTTATTTCAGGTTAAAAAGTATTTCCTTTTACCTTACTGACAACCTCACAAATAAACACAATATGTGGCTGATGGAGAGTGTGTGTGTGTGTGTGTGTGTGTCTACTGGGATGTGCAACAGATCCAATCACAAAGTCTTTTTTAACATATTTCTCCCAATGGATGCTTTCAGAGACTTATACCTTTATGTTTTTTCAACCAAATTCATTCATACACGATGGAGAGCATGACAAGAATCTGTTTATTTGTTTATTTTGTAATTCCACCCATTAAATTTTACAGGTGAGAAACATCCCCATGTTGAAGATCACCTAATTCCAAACAGGTTCACTAGGACTGATATGACAATGATTCAAAAAAAAAATCAACACAAATCAGGTGTTTCCACTCTCGATAAAAGTTAAAAATACATTCATTCTCAACTGCGCCATCATATTTTAAAGTGCACTTGCCCACAGTGAAATTAAGGCATTCTCTGGGTTTTCCTTGAAATGACTGAGTATAAAGTGGATGAGGTTGAAGCCTGTCAATCAAAACTGAATCATTTGATACGTGCAAAATGCATTATTCCATAGGAAGTAATTATTGGTAGTGTTTTTTTTACAGTACCATCAATAGTGATTCACTCTTTTTTGAGATTTTATATTTTCCTCAAAGTAGTATAATCATGGAATATATATGTATGTATATATGTGCATGTGTGTGCGTGTATATATATATATATATATATATATATATATATATATATAGGTACTAAGAACTATGTTGAAGGGTAATTTGGTCGACTAAACAGATGGTTGACAAGTATGCTAGAACGACAATCCCAGGATTGAGAAATATACCCTTTTTCCCTGGGACTGTGTGATATCAAAGTTAGAATATATAATTAGCAGAGGTTGTGGGGGTGCACAGGGGCTTGCCCCCCTTTCAAAAAAAAAACAATGATTGCTTTTTTTTTTTTTTTTAAGGTTTTGCATGCACTGATATGTCATGGGAAAATGCATGGTTTGAGATTTTAGTTTTAGTATAATGTTCAAATATTTGGGCTTTGGAGCATGCAAAGTAGATATATATATATATATATATATATATATATATATATATATATATAGATAGATAGATATATATGCGCACACACACACACACACACACACCAGTAGCATGTTGACATGCATAATGTTGATCAATTAGGGTTGACATTATGCATGTCAAGAAAAGTAATATTTAATGGAATTAAATTGATCCATATGTATAGGATATGGGGAGAAGGTCTGTAAAACATATATATATATATATAATATATATGCAGATCTACTTTGCATGCTTGAAAGCCCAAATACTTGAACATTATACCAAATCTAAAATCATGAACCATGCATTTTTCCCAGGGCAAGTAAATACTTGCAAAAAACTTTACAAAAACAAACCATAGTATCTGAAACCCACCTAGGTGGGGGCTGCACCCCCTCCACTCCCCCCAACTCTATATGCCAACTATGGGATCACACTACACTGTGGAAAAGGACATATTTCCCCACATTGGGCAAATGTTTACTTGGCCTGGGAAAAACTGTGTGGTTTTGGATTTCAGTTTTTGTTATTTTCATCTTGAGAAAATAACACTCAAGTATATCGGCTCTTCACCAAGCAAAGTAGAACCATATATACACATATATATTTGATTTACCTTCAGTTAATCAACTAACACATGCATTGACACATACCTTTGTATGCCTAAAACTGGAATTTGACTACAAACTACGCATGCGCCGAGGAAAAACCTCAGTGCACGCATTGTTTTTTTTGTGAGGGGGCAATCCTTTAATTACATATACTAACTAGATAGCACAACCCCTGAGAAAGATAATATTCCCCTACCCAGGGCTTGTCAATCCATATACTTGTCATCTACCTGTATAATTGACCAAAGGTGGTTGATTAAACAGATGTCAACCAAACCAAGGGAACCCATATATATTTATGTGTATATATTAGATTTTGTTGTCAGTTTTGACTGTTTGTGACCGATTGTCCTCCTGAAGAGTTACTGGTGCCACGTTCACAGAGCTTGTTAATATGGTGAACTTATTACCAGACAAATTCAGTTCCAACTTTACCACCCCACCCCCAACCATTTCCCCCAAAATATCATTAAACATGACCCCTCCAACTATAACTAGAGAGCATGTACTGGCTGTACTCACTAAAGACAAGAATATGGCCTCAATGGGCCCTGACAACATCCAGGGATGCCTCCTGAATAGTCTAAAATATGACTTATCAAGAACCCTGGAATCATTATTTAACTAGTGTCTTAAAACAGACGACGTGCCACATGAATGGAGGACTGTGCTGGTTATCCCCCCTCATAAGGGTGTACCTTCAACAGATCCTGGAATCTACAGACTGATTACTCTGACTAGTGTTATTTGCTAAACTATAAAAAGAATTATCATGGAAATTATCAACAAGGACAAAGGAGACCTCCATATACTGGATCCATCACAGTTTGGCATTGTTAAAGGAAGGCCATGCTTGCTTAATCTGGTGGACTTCTTTGAAAAGGTCACTAAGAAATGGATAAGGGTAAAGCAGTGCATACTGCCTGCAGAGATGTGGCTAAAGCATTTGATACAATGTATCACTCAGGCATTGTCGAACCCAGTAGATTAGAATCAATGAGGCATCTCCACAAAGAGGCTGGTCATCAGTGGAGTTCCCCATGGCTCTGTATTAGGCCCACTTCTCATTGGCATCTACTTCTCAGAAGTCAAAGTCAATGTCAAAAACATCTGGCTAACCACGTTTGTAGATTATTGCAAACTGGGAGAAGACAATGAATCCTCCCAAGATGAAAAAAATCCTCAGGGAGTCTATTATGGATACATGCTTGGTTCCAACCCATGACTTAAAACTCAGTACCAATAAATGCATTATAGCTCCTTTTGGAAAGTCTGCCACCCCAAGAAACTATGCCATCAATAAAATGTCCTTAAAAGTTGATTCACTTGTCAGGGATCTGTAAGCTCTTGTTGATAGTAACCTAGCCTTTGATCAACATGTGTCCAATGTAGTAAGAAAATCTTTCTATGTTGCTCAACATTTAACCAAAGGTAGGGCACCTAGGTCCAGAGAGGGTATCATAATACTCTACTTGGCCCTCATCAGGCCATCATAGAATGTAATGCTTCCTTTGGTATGTAACTGGACAGCACATGCAGCAACTGGAATGTCCACAAAGGTTCCTTACAAAAATAATACAGTGGGCAAACACAATGTCCTATGCTGATTGTCTCAAAGACTTTTCTCTTTTCTTGGTATCATACAGACTTCCGAGAGGTGATCTTTGCCTGGCATGCAAGACATCCCTGGACCCTGTTTTGATAACCTTTTGAACATGCATAAAACAAACAATGTCAGAATGAACTATTAAATTAAAAAAAAAAATCTAAATTTTAATTGCAACATAAATAGGACATGCTAGAGGGGCAGATATGTTTCTCAGAGAATTCATATTTTGTGGAACAGGCTCCCCGGCAATGTAAAGCAGAGTTCCTCCAAATCCTTACTTAAGTGCAATTCAGACCACTGGATGGGTAATCAGAAATTCCCCCCTGGTCTGGCTCCGGTCTCTCTGATGGACAGAGGCAGTCAGTAAATCATCCTCTATATATCAAATTTGTGGGTCACATTTAGCTTGTACAGCTAGGCTTATAATGGCCATATTGATCATTAGCTTTGTATGCACCAATGAACCTTTAAAATGAAGTTGGCACAAAGATGCAGCCACCCATATAAATAGAACCCCATAAAATACCCTAATGTTGGCTGATGGCCTCCAACTCAGATTCATCTCTTTCTGTCCAGAGTACCTCTTCCACTCTGTTGACCATTTTTTTAATATCTGCCTGCCTGACAATGTTAATGTCATACTGTGACTGATGTGCATTATTTTTGATTTAATCTGAACTTTCTTGCATCCGCAGGCTGAGACAGAAAATGATCTAGTAGGATCAGTCATAAATCTAACCCGGTCAACGCATACAAATAGTAAGTAAGTAAATAAATAAAAATAGAATCCATGCAGGACTGCCCTATTTTTGCATGGGAAAAGGTGCGCCCAGCCTCATTGGGATCATTAATGGTAGATGCACTAGAATTAGCCCTGTACTTCATAACCTTAAATTCCAGATATCGGATACACTTAAGGCAACTAGATATCTAAAGATCTTCAGATTTACTTTAAATAGAATAATTTTATCTTTCAGAATTATTATAAATTCACACCTTTTTCCACCAAGGACTAAGAAAACACATGCTAAGCACCATTCACAGATTACCTGTAGAATCTTTAAAACGTATCTTGTCATTCTTGAACACTTTTCCTTTGCCCTAACCTGCCTTCTCAGACAGTACTCTCTGGGCTACAGTTTTTAGGGAGCTGCATAAAGTTGCAGTTGTGCTCTGATATGAATTATAATCCAACATAATCTGACATTTACAGTAAATGGCAAACTCTAAAAAGTTAAGGATTTGCAAGTAGAACAAATGTGTCCTCCATAAAAAGATTTCTTTGCCCCAAACCCCATGGCAGCCGTCAGCAGCAGGATCAGTCAATGGTTTGACTATATAAAAAACAGAATATGCACACACTATGAGAATCACATTGAAAAAAGATCAGATAAAATGTCATTTGAACTGTTTGGGGTCAGCCCCATAAAAGACAAAGTGTAAACTCTAAATGATCAATAAATCACATTCTGTGCACTAAACAAATGATTCTGCTCCAGCTACCTGTCCAGAATGTCCCAGGGAGAATTGCGTGGTAGAGTGTGGACTAGCTGTATCCAGAAATAGATCTATTAAAGGTTTTCTGCCAGTAACATTAGACTAGGCCTGTGGAGACTTTCAAGTACAGTAATCTCTCATTTAACTGGCACCCATGGGGATTGTTAGATGCCGGATAACTGTAGTTTCTGGTTGCTTGAGAGTTACTATTAAAAAGAGGCCCGACTAATACTGTGCCCTATAGTATTTGTTTGGTTTGACTTGTTCTTAGGTTGGGGAGAGGGAATTTATTCTCATCTTCCTTTTTAAAACTATAAAAGTCTAAGAACGCATAGTATGTTTCTGTGGGAGGGGAGAGGAAGATAAAGTGCAACACATGAAAACTGAACTGTGTTTCTACGATTTTTTTTTTTTCTGGTTGCTTGAGAGTTCTGGTTAACTGAGAGTTTACTGTAACTACTTATTTGCATATAGAAACCAATGTGTAAAGAATACCTTTTACATAAAATGCCATTATGTATCGCAAATCTCATTATCAGCTATGTACACAAAAGCTGAATGAGGTATGACTCCCTGTCCCCACTTCTTTCCACCAAGAAAAGAAGCAAAAGAGAATATTTCATATCTTCAGCAAAGTAGTTCCAGATACTAACTCTACTTTTTACAAGACTGGTGACCCAACTAACATTCTGTGCAAATGTATTTGAATGGATCTCATTCAGGCCTGAGGTGTCTAGATCCCAGCATTATTCCCAATAATTCTCCAGCCAATCCTTCCTCTGCTTTATCCATGATGTACACAAACATCTGGCTGTCTTCTACCCTGCAAGAAAACTGAAAGCTCTTCTGTTTACCATTACTCTCTGCAACTTGGATACCATGCTTAGGTGCTGACAATTTATCTCCTGTTACAAATATATTTGTTAAAAGGCAAAAGCAAACCATATTAATTACTCCTTTCCAGTAATGACTGATGGAAATGCTTAGTGATTAAACTGATATGAAAGGTCAGTTATAATAAACCTGGCTTATGCTTAATACTTGATGCTCATACCAGTTTTGTAATGAAACATGAACTCACCATGAGATTGCATAACTACAGAATGAGAATATTTAGCCATTGGGAAGTGAGGAGCACATCGTGCAGAGACTGGTGGTATATGTGCTTATTGACAGATAGGTATATCCAAATGTAAAAACGTCATACAAACAAGCCATTCAGTAAACCCAGCCAAGCTACAGGTTTCACTGTGTGATACCTTAAATATCCTGTAATGGAGGCCTATAAGATATATGCAAATGACCCCTTAAGGGCATCAAGTGTTTCAGCTACATGGCTGCTGAATGCCTATAACTCTTCCCTTTTAAAAGTCTTTATGGACACAATCAGGCCAATAAAGCCAAACCCCACAAGCTGTGGACATGCATGTTTCAGCCTTTTTGCTGACCTCATCAGGACAGCATACATGTATAGTTTGGCTACACTTTAGAAATGCAGGGTTTTTAATCCTTGCTGATGCCTGTAAATATTAAGCTGCCTGTAAAATATCACTACTAACATCCAAACCAATGGGTAAAATGGTCACACAAACAAACCACCGAGCAAAACCTGCAAGAAAAGTTCAGACAGGCTAGAGTTTTCATTGTGTGATGCCTTAAATTTCCTGTAATTGAAGCCCACAGAATATACGCAAATCCTTTGGTATGGAAGACAGTTGAGATATTTTGCAGGTAGCTTAATGTTTATAGGCATCAGCTGTTCCTGTGGAGAATTAGGTTTCTTGTGTGGGTATTTGTGGTGGTAGAGATTTTCTGAATGTGCATGAGGTCAGATATGACTGGCTTATTTCAGTCGTTGACTGAGATTGCTCTGTAGAGATCTGCATGATATGGAAAAGAGGATTACAGCTTTAATGTGTACTGCATGTCACACTGAACTCAGACCTTTGATCTTTTAAGTGAGGAAACTTTTTTTTGCTCTAGCTGAAGCATTACATTATATTATGGATCTAATAATGAAGGAGCAGAGAGGGTTGATGACATCCTTGGCTTTACTTCATATACTTTTGGTCATCAGCTAGGATAGGTAGAAGGATTTGCTGGTAGCTGCTGATATATGGGGTCTATGTTATTTGACTGAATTTAATATGGTTGAATTGTTTTGACTGAAAATTAATTTCACAGAAAAGTGAAGAACTCTATAGATTATGCGATGGTGTCAGATCTTATCGCAGAGTTATTAGCAAACTGGGTCTAGCAGAATATGTGGGGGTTGCATGATCAACATAATGTACCGATTGATTTGTAGATGTTTGTGTTGACACTCCACTGTATGCAGTGTTTATTTTTTCTTCATGGTTGTGCAACCATGTAATTATTATATATATAAGGATATGTGAGGGGTGCAGCCGCTGGGGATGCACAAGCCAGTGCATTTCTTTGTGCCAGTCCCAAGCCCGGATAAATGGGGAGGGTTGCGTCAGGAAGGGCATCCGGCGTAAAAATTCTGCCACATAACTTATGGCGCAAAAATTTCATATTTCCATACCGGATCGGTCGTGGCCCGGGTTAACAACGACTGCCACCAGTACTGTTAGCAAACAGGGTGCTGGCGGAAATTGGGCTACTGTTGGCCGAAGGAGAAGAGGAGGCTGAAGGCAGGAAGAGAGGAGGAAGGTTAGGAGTGTAGCAGTGAGGGTAGGAACTTTGAATGTTGGCAGTATGACTGGTATAGGAATAGAGCTAGCTGATATGATGGAGGGAAGGAAGGTTGATATATTGTGCGTGCAAGAGACCAGATGGAAGGGAAGTAAGGCCAGGTGTTTAGGAAATGGGTTCAAATTGTTCTATCATGGTTTGGATGGCAGATGAAATGGGGTAGGGATTATACTAAAGGAACAATATGCCAAGAGTGTTTTAGATGTGAAGAGAGTGTCTGACAGAGTGATGTTTATGAAGCTCAAAATTGATGGTGTAATGATGAATGTTGTTAGTGCATATGCTCCACAAGTTGGGTGTGCGATGGATGAGAAAGAGAAATTTTGGAGTGAGTTGGATGAAGTTGTGGTGAGGGTACCCAAGGGTGAGAGACTAGTGATTGGAGCAGACTTTGTTGGGCATGTTGGTGAAGTGAACAGAGGGGATGAGGAAGTGATGGGTAGGTATGGTGTTAAGGAGAGAAATGCATAAGGTCAGATGATTGTGGATTTTGCAAAAAGGATGGACATGGCTGTGGTGAAAACGTATTTTAAGAAGAGAGAGGAGCATAGGGTGATGCACAAGAGTGGAGGGAGATGCACACAGGTGGATTATATCCTATGTAGGAGGGCCAGTCTGAAGGAGATTGGAGACTGCAAAATGGTGGCAGGGGAATGTGTAGTTAAGCAGCATAGAATGGTGGTCTGTAGGATGACGTTGGTGATCAAGAAGAGGAGGAGGAGGAGTGTGAAATCAGTGCCAAGGATTAAATGGTGGAAGTTAAAAAAGGGTGATTGTGAAGTGGAGTTTAGGGAAGAGTTAAGACAGGCACTGGGAGGCAGTGGAGAGTTACCGAATAGCTGGGTAACTACAGCAGAACTAGTAAGGGAGACTGCTAGAAAGGTGCTTGGTGTGACATCTGGACTGAGGAAGGAGGACAAGGAGACCTGGTGGTGGAATGAGGAAGTACAGGAGAGTATACAGAGGAAGAGGCTGGCGAAGAAGAAGTGGGATTGTCAAAGAGATGAAGAAAGTAGACATGAGTATAAGGAGATGAGGCGCATGGCAAAGAGAGAGGTGGCGAAAGCTAAGGATAAGGCGTATGGAGAGTTGTATGAGAGATTGGACACTAAAGAGGGAGAAAAGGACCTGTATCAATTGGCTAGACAGAGGAACAGAGCTGGGAAAGATGTGAAGCAAGTAAGGGTGATAAAGGATAGTGAGGGAAAGGTATTCAAAAGAGAGGAGAGTGTGTTGAGTAGATGGAAAGAGCATTTTGAGAGGCTGGTGAATGAAGAGAATGAAAGAGAGAGAAGGTTGGATGATGTGGGGATAGTGAATCAGGAAGTGAAACAGATTAGCAAGGAGGAAGTAAGGACAGCTATGAAGAGGATGAAGAATGGAAAGGCTGTTGGCCCAGATGACATCCCAATGGAAGCATGGAGGTGCTTAGGAGAAATGGCAGTGGAATTTTTAACTAGATTGTTTAATGAAATTTTGGAAAGTCAGAGGATGCCTGAGGAGTGGAGAAAAAGTGTTTTGATACCTATCTGTAAGAATAAGGGTGATGTACAGAGCTGCAGTAACTAGAGGGATAAAATTAATCAGTCACATCTTGAAGTTATGGGAGAGAGTAGTAGAAGCTAGGTTAAGAAGGGAGGTGATGATTAGTGATCAGCAGTATGGTTTCATGCCAGGAAAGAGTGCCACAGATGCGATGTTTGCTCTGAGAGTGTTAATGAAGAAATACAGAGAAGGTCAGAAGGAGTTGCATTGTGTCTTTGCAGACGTGGAGAAAGCATATGACAGGGTGCCTAGAGAAGAGTTGTGATATTGTATGAGGAAGTCGGAAGTGGCAGAGAAGTATGTAAGAGTGGTACAGGATATGTACGAGGGTAGTGACTGCAGTGGGAGTGACAGATCCATTTATGGTGGAGGTGGGATTACATCAAGGATCAGCTCTGAGTCCTTTCTTATTTGCAGTGGTGATGGACAGGTTGACAGATGAGATCAGACAGGAGGCCCCGTGGACAATGATATTTGCAGATGATATTGTGATCTGTAGTGAGAGTAGGAATCAGGTTGAGGAGACTCTGGAGAGGTGGAGATATGCTCTAGAGAGCAGAGGAATGAAGGTCAGCAGGGCTAAGACAGAATAAATACGTGTAAATGAGCGGGAGGGTAGAGGAATGGTGAGGATGCAGGGAGTAGAGTTGGTAAAGGTGGACAAGTTTAAGTACTTGGGATCAACAGTTCAGAGTAATGGTGAATGTGGAAGTGAGGTGAAGAAGAGAGTACAGGCAGGGTGGAATGGGTGGAGAAGAGTGTCAGGAGCGATTTGTGACAGATGGGTACCAGTAAGAGTGAAAGGGAAGGTCTACAAGACAGTAGTGAGACCAGCTATGTTATATGGGTTGGAGACAGTGGCACTGACAAAAAGGCAGGAGTCAGAGCTGGATGTGGCAGAGTTAAAGATGTTAAGATTTGCACTCGGTGTGACTAGGATGGATAGGATTAGGAATCAGTATATTAGAGGGTCAGCTCATGCTGGACAGTTTGGAGACAAAGCAAGACAGACGAGATTGCGTTGGTTTGGACATGTGCTGAGGAGGGATGCTGAGTATATTGGGAAAAAGATGCTAAGGATGGAGCTGCCAGGTAAGAGGAAGGCCTAAGATAAGGTTTATGGATGTGGTGAGAGAGGACATGCAGGTGGTTGGTGTGACAGAGCAAGATGCAGAGGATAGGAAGAAATGGAAAGAGATGATCCGCTGTGGCGACCCCTAACGGGAAAAGCCGAAAGATGATGATAATGATAATGATGATGATGATATGTGAGGGGTGCAGGGGGGCTTAGCCTCCTGTAAAACACTTTTTATGGTATATTTGTTAAGAAGAAGATTTTCTATCAAATGAGTTTTCAGTCAAATGGAACCAACCATTTGAGATTTAGTCAAATACATGAATCTGATATATGGCTGCCAAAGGAGTTCACTGTCTATTAAAGTGTCCGGGTCCCTAATAACTCTTCAGTTTAAGGAGGACATTTTTTATGTGTCAGGTGCATGGGTGCTTATGCTTTCCAAATAACATTATATTAGACTTTCTTGCATTTAGCTTTAGACCACAACCCTGGCAACAATGGTCAATATATGTTAAGCCCTGTTAGAGGATCTGGAAGTCCTCTGAAGAGTTGAGTATAGCTCTAAGTTTGCATGCTGCTTCAAACTTGGTTAATCAAAGACTCCATGACATCAGTGTTCACATCAGAGAAGAAAATGTAGATGACCCACTAGTAAAAAGCCTTTCTGAGGAGTGTGTGCCCCCAGTCCAAATTAATTGATTTCTGACTGTGAACAGCTTTAATATCAAGATGGCTACATAAAGGTCTACATTTAATTTGATTAGCTGGCTGATAATGTCTGGATGTATAAGAACTTGACCAGCTCAAGGTAAGTGTTATGTACTGATTTGACCATCTAATGTCTCACTGAATTTTTCAAATATTTCTAGGTTAGGGAGGCAAGCTGTTCCTTCAATCTCATACTGGTTTAGGTCAAAGGACTGTAAGCTGCCAATATCATTGTTTATGAGCTTCATAAAGATATGTTTAATTACCTTACAGCTAAGGTCATTAAGACTTACAGGTCTATCTTGGCAGAATCAGCAGATGGGCCATGTTTTCACACACTGAGGATTAGTAGAGTAAAAAGTAATTTAGTAAGGTAGTGCTTCTGACTGACGGGTAAGCAGTCTGACTCATTGTCAGAACCCACAGAGTTACTGTTATTAACCTTGGAATGTGCCTTTAGAATTTGCTCCTATGTGATATTTTGGGGTGTGTAATCATGATGGCATGCATGGGGAAGCTTGGGGGGACTGGAGTGAATAGTCTGAGCTAAATGCATCTGTTAACATGCTGGCTATGACCTCAGGAAATGGACAGGTATTACTATAATATATCAGTTCATAGCAATGGATATTTTCATAAGATTTTTAACATAGTGGAGAAAAGCTTTATGGTTGCCCTTCACAGAAGTAATAATTTAACGTTCATACTTCTTGGTAGATTCGATTTTGAACCTAAGAGCTTTGATTAACTTCCTGAGTTAATCAAAGCTAGTGTAAGATTTTTTTTCCTTTTGTTATATAGCTTGTTCTACTTTAAGTATTTTTTTTTTCAAAACTTGGCACTAGTTTTTATGTTGGACTGTGACTGATGTGTTGATTCATGCACTGAAATATGAATAGAAGCAATCAACCAATGCAGTGTGTTGGCTATGTTGGGGACAGGGGCTCTTAAGCCTCTCTAAGTTATTATCTAGATATAAGTTCGCATTTGAGAAATCTCTAAAGGTAATAAGGCTTCTGGGCAGGTTGAGTTGGTTGGAGCCTTCTTGGAGAACAGTACTGCAAAGTAGTCAAACATTATATAAGCAGATACTTAACAGGAATTCTGGTATTGAAAGACATATAATATACACTGTTCTAGATATGAGTTTTGGAAGAGTTGTAATTTAAAAAAATTATGACCTTGCTTTTTATTGGACTGTGCAGTAAAACTTTAGTTTAGCAACTTTAAAGTTGTTTGGCAATATAGCTGTCAGTCCTTAAAGATCTCCCTTGAGACTAAAAGTATAGTTTGTTCTAAGCAGTATGTTGACCACAGAAAAAGGGCTGCTTGTTCACATTTGTCTCACAGATTTTTGACAAGGATGTTAAAAGAAAAATGTGGTCTAACATAACACACTTGCTTTTCACAACTAGTAATAGCCACAGGGTTTGATTAAAATTGACTAAATTTCATTTTTTTTCTTTGTTAGTTATTTCTGATCCTCCCACAACACACACACACACAGTGTAAAGTGCATTAATAAGCTCATCAATCTTGAGGGTCAGGAGCTCTTGGGTAGCTCATCCAAAAAGCTTTGGAATAGCCCTTTAGTGTTGTTGTTCTTCAGGGATTCATTAGTTATTTTCTCAAAAGTAGTATGAATAGACTGTTACTGGAAGGAACTAGAAGGACCAACAAATAGTCAAGTTACTGTTGCTAACAGATGTGTTCATTGCTACATTATGGAAGGCAATATGGTTCCCTAAAGATAAGATCTGTGTCTGACAAAATCAGTTTACCTTAAAGTGATGTATTTCAGCAACAGAAGAGTTGGGAGAGGTGCTTAACCACTCACACTGTAAGCAGAACAACAAATAGCCTATTGGTACGATTAAAGACGCAATAGATTCCATTATTACTTGTTATGTTTTTGCATTTTTTTTAAATTACATAGATATGAGTTTTATTCACCAACCCAAGGATAAATCAAGTATATAAACAAGATTTATGTTGTTAAGTGAGACATACCAGACTGAAGACACGTCTAGGTATGACTAGCAACCAATATGTCACAGCCTACTTAGTATTGTCTTTTAGAAAGGCTGCCATATCCTTTTACTTTAGCACAATAAGTGCTATAATTTGATGTTTTGTCTTAACTCGCTGCACCACAAATATTCTGGTCCAAATGCATTATGCAATTAGAATTCACTTATTACTGTTGCTGCAATACTGAGGCTGCATCCACATGGGGAGCAAATTTACTCTCTTCAAATTTTCTAACATTAATCAAATAATGCACAAATCCAACAAAAGCTGCTGAGGGTAGGCTCCAGGATCAAAAATAAAGCAACCTCGAATAATAGTAACAGCATTACTGTCTTTAATGCAAACACAAGCGCTTTCACACACTGCTGTTACTATTATTCGAGGTTGCTTTATTTTTGATCCTGGAGCCTACCCTCAGCAGCTTTTGTTGGATTTGTACATTTGCTTTTTGTTTCTGCAGAGGTGCCTGGTGTTTTTTGGGCATTTTTTGCCTTATATTAATCAAATAATCACTAATTTATTTTTCTATATTATATGAACATTTGCGCTTTTAATGGGGCTCCTAATCCTATAAAAATTTTTAAAATGGATCATAGAATACTAAGTTTTGGATGGGCAATACCTTCATCCAGGCATATGCATATATATATATATATATATATATGAATAACAACGACCCCTGACCTGTGCTCCTTTCAAAACTCCCAGGCGTATTCAATACACACACCTAACAGCCAGTAAAGTGAGAAACATAAAGGTTGTGGCTACCTTAATTCCTGCAAAACTGACAAGTTACACATTCTATGACTATAATCCATTAAAGTAGTGTTTGTCCTCACTCTAAAATAGTGTCACATATCTGGGGTGTGCTAATTATGACTTTTTAGAAGATTTCTTTCACTCATAACATTTTACTGCAAAGTACATTTGCTTTTAAATCCACTTTTCCTAAACATTCACCAACATTCATCTACAAAAAATTACTGACTTCACAGGATTTTGATACTATCTCAGTGAATGCTGCCTGTACAGTTTTTGCCATCAAGCCCTCAAGGCCAAGTATGACTTGCTGCTACTGAATTAAAATAGAATTCAGCGAATGCTGTACACAAGAAGAGACTGTGTCCAGGAAGACTGACACCACAAGCTGTTAAAATGTGCAAAGGATAACTATTCAGAGTGACACAGCTCTTTTATAAACATGATCAGGCTATTACTATTACACTGCCTTCTTGCCTTCAGTTTTATTTTAATACATTGATTTACATATCACTGTCTGTTATCTTAAAATAATTATTGTGCTGGTGTGTAACTATAAAAGATGTATGTTTACTTCCTTCACTTGCTGCTAATGAAAATATGCACTTAAAAATGTTTAGCTTCTCAGTTTAGAAAGGGTAGGGAGGGGGTAAATCCATTAAAATTCAAGTGTCAAATATCTCCCAAATGGCATCCAGACTAACTGGGAAGGTAGAAGTCAAGCCACACTGTAGCAACCAAATAAGATATATTGATATACAGAAAGTACGTAAGTGAGGGAAAACAAAATGCTGGTGGACTAAATGCACATCGTTTACTCAATCATGTGAGCCAAAAAACAAATATTCGTATAACTTAAAGGTAAATTAATGGTCACAAATAGTCTTAAAATGAAATGCAGAAAAAAGCACAAACGTATAATATGTCAGTAACATCATTTGTTTGATCAAAAAAGTGGTAGAGCAGCAAAAAATGTTTATATATATGTTTTGTGAGGAAATGTATGGGAATAATTCCATGATAATGCCTACAGCACAAATAATACTCATATATCTATAATAAAATATATTAATATTTATATGTTAGTTCTTGTTCTATATCAAGTTTAATAGTGGTGGTATGGTCTTCACTATCATTTGACAATGAGAAATACACTGCCCCATTAACTGCTCATTTATTTTGCAGTACCTTTCGCAGAGGGGACTTGGGACACTCACTGATGATGGGTTGTACTGAGTCCTGCCTTGGATGGCAGGTAGTAAAAGTCATATCTGATTCAGATTGTGGCTTTCTCCATATACCTGCATGGCTTATTAAACACTAGTCAGGAGGTGTTGAAGCAGTTAATATTAGTCACATGCTCTGCAATTGCAACAGAGGAAGGAAATACTGCATGCTTTTGAGTAATACACCTCACCAGTCAGATTTTGCTTTCTTGTTTTTAATTTTTTTTTTTTCTGGTTCACTCCAACAGCTGTCAGAAATTACTTGTGCATCAGATCCTCTCCTAGATCATCCACTCTATTTTACCAACATCCATCTATACACTTCTCAACCTCTCAGAGGAGAGCAGTGATCAATCACAAATCTCAGCGGAGTACCCAAAATAATAGCATTCCAAATGTGATTGGGTACAAATTCAAACACCTTCAGCACAAGGGCATAATGTGCAAACTGGCCATCTTGTAGGGCACGACCTAAAACAATAAATCACTTGATCTGGTGTCCAAGGGACATAATCTGGTGTAGGGCTTTTACTCCTAGGGAACAAATGGGCATAGAGGGATTTAAAGAGCAAGTCTAGATGGACATTGGGGTAGCAATCAAAATATAATGTGTATACATATATATGTCTATTTATATATAATTTATATATTTACTGAAGTTAATATATATATATGTGTGTGTGTGTATATATTTATATATATATACTGAAGTTATAGCATGTCAAACGTCACATGGTCAAGACCACATGCTCAATGTTTACTAATTTCTCAAACTAAAAAGTCAACAAAAATCTGTGTTTATGCGGAGGTCAAGCCCCCTCGCACCCTTGCAATCCCAGCTAATTATGTATACCAACTCCGAGATCTCACTATAGTGGGAAAAGGGTAAATTCCTGAGCCTTACTGTACCACAACCTCTGTAGAAAACACTAACTTTTCAGAAAGTCAGTTATATGGCCTCAACCATATATTGCTCGACTTTCTGAAAAGTCAGTCTGCTGAAGGGGATCCATATATATATATCGCCTTAATTAGAAAGCTTTTATTAATTTTATAAATTACATACCCTAAGGATGAAAAAGTAACATATAGAATAGACTCAACTGCAAAAACTGTGTACAGTGGTGCCCTGAATTTTGCCTTCAAAGATACACCAATATGTTTTTTACTCTCAATGTGCAATTTATCATTTAAAATGTAATTGTACATTACTGAAAACAAACTTGTTTTTACATAGATGCAACTATCAGCATCATCTTAAAAAATGTCTTCTTTCTATGTTTGCAATACATTGTCATGCAAGTCTTGATTAATACATAGCTAGACTTACTTGAACTTGGATCACTGGATCTCTGCAGTCAGTCAGTGCTATGCAACTCTTCATACATAAAGCAAACACTCAGTGCTGTCCAGTTGGATAGCTGCAAGATTTAACCTTCAACAAGGATTTACTTGTGTCAGTCATTTTGTTGAAAACTGCACTATATTTTTATTGCAATAAAAATATACATCTGCAGTTCTTGTAAAATAGAGTGATTGGATTAATATGATGTCCTTTAGCACTGATGCATATGCACTGTGTAACCTCAATCACAACCTGTATTTTGTGAATTATATTTCATTTACATGCCCTAGATGACAGCCCCTATTGCTACAGCAGAAAATTACATAGAATAGTTACTTGAGAGTTGTGTCAAGTGGTGTGCTTTGTATAAAACAAAATAGAGTTCTGGTGTTAACATGCTGAATAATCTAGACATTGGTAGTGTCCATTTTTGTTTACTGCAGGTCACAAAGCTTAAGACTTTCCTCATGGGCTACCAGCAATGTCCTCCATATGGAAGGGTGATTGTAAAAAATCTGCATATGCATGACATGCACATCTGTGACATTGTACAGAAGTATTACACTGGGCAACAGCCACACACATTCAAAACCTCAATGACACTGTTTGCCTAGAACTGAAAATAGGGTTGTGTTGACTGGCAGATGTCACACCAGTAGGCCAGTAGCATGACAGTGCCAGCTACTACTGTGGACATCTGCTGTAAGACTAACAAAACCTCCTGACTCATTTATTTTTTAATCCACAGAAAGCAGTTGTAGAAGTCCATGGTCCATGTTTGACAGACATACGACTGGTCCTTTAATATATTCTTGTCACCCCCTCCCAAATTCTGCAGAGTACTCAGTAGCATTTTTAGAGGAATATTTATTA